>NC_060961.1:10688286-10993119 GCF_910589235.1 Vespa crabro
TATTTAAACATAGTAAAAACGTTATATTCTTGTTATATTCTTTATTATGCATCGATAGAATAAAACATCAATGAAATTGAACGAGATTTCAAGTTTTCGTTTTTCGACGATACGCGTATATGAGCGAAAAATCGTATATACGATATGAAAGAATGTTAAAAACTTTGATTCCAATAAAAAATATATGTTTGCTCTTATGAAATGCAATGTTCTGAATCGATTGGTAACATTTTTCTAACTGTGGCACAAGTATTATTAAAGATTTCACGATTTTATCTTCGCATATACCGAAATTCGTGTATGTCGATTACGTTTTTCGACAATTATCATATGATAACGCGTATTTAAACATAGTAAAAACGTTATATTCTCGTTATATTCTTTATTCTGCATCGATAGAATAAAAAATCAATGAAATTGAACGAGATTTCAAGTTTTCGTATTTCGACGATACGCGTATATGAGCGAAAAATCGTATATACGATATGATAGAATGTTAAAAACTTTGATTTCAATATAAAGTAGATGTTTGATCTTATGAAATGCAATGTTCTGAATCGATTGGTAACATTTTTCTAACTGTGGCACAAGTATTATTAAAGATTTCACGATTTTATCTTCGCATATACCGAAATTCGCGTATGTCGATTACGTTTTTCGACAATTATCATATGAAAACGCGTATGTAAACATAGTGAAAACGTTATATTCTTGTTATATTCTTTATTCTGCATCGACAGAATATAAAATCAATGATATTGAACGAGATTTCAAGTTTTCGTTTTTCGACGATACGCGTATATGAGCGAAAAATCGTATATACGATACGAAAGAAAGTTAAATACTTTGATTTCAATATAAAATAGATGTTTGATCTTATGAAATGAAATGTTCTGAATCGATTGGTAACATTTTTCTAACTGTGGCACAAGTATTATTACAGATTTCACGATTTTATCTTCGCAAATACCGAAATTCGCGTACGTCGATTACGTTTTTCGACAATTATCATATGAAAACGCGTATTTAAACATAGTAAAAACGTTATATTCTTGTTATATTCTTTATTCTGCATCGATAGAATGTAAAATCATTGAAATTGAACGAGATTTCAAGTTTTCGTTTCCTACGATACGCGTATATGAGCGAAAAATCGAATATACGATATGAAAGAATGTTAAAAACTTTGATTCCAATATAAAATAGATGATAGATCTTATGAAATGCAATGTTCTGATCGATTGGTAACATTTTTCTAACTGTGGCACAAGTATTATTAAAGATTTCACGATTTTATCTTCGCATATACCGAAATTCGCGTATGTCGATTAAGTTTTTCGACAATTATCATATGAAAACGCGTATTTAAACATAGTAGAAACGTTATATTCCTGTTATATTCTTATTCTGCATCGATAGAATATAAAATCAATGAAATTGAACGAGATTTCAACTTTTCGTTTTTCGACGATACGCGTATATGAGCGAAAAATCGTATATACGATATGAAAGAATGTTAAAAACTTTGATTCCAATATAAAATAGATGATAGATCTTATGAAATGCAATGTTCTGATCGATTGGTAACATTTTTCTAACTGTGGCACAAGTATTATTAAAGATTTCACGATTTTATCTTCGCATATAACGAAATTCGCTAATGTCGATTACGTATTTCAACAGTTATCATATGAAAACGCGTATTTAAACATAGTTAAAACGTTATATTCTTGTTATATTCTTTATTCTGCATCGATAGAATATAAAATCAATGAAATTGAAGGAGATTTCAAGTTTTCGTTCTTCGATGATACGCGTATATGAGCGAAAAATCGTATATACGATATGAAAGAATGTTAAAAACTTTGATTCCAATATAAAATAGATGTTTGATCTTATGAAATGCAATGTTCTTAATCGATTGGTAACATTTTTCTAACTGTGGCACAAGTATTATTAAAGATTTCACGATTTTATCTTCGCATATAACGAAATTCGCTAATGTCGATTACGTATTTCAACAGTTATCATATGAAAACGCGTATTTAAACATAGTTAAAACGTTATATTCTTGTTATATTCTTTATTCTACATCGATTGAATATAAAATCAATGAAATTGAACGAGATTTCAACTTTTCGTTTTTCGACGATACGCGTATATGAGCGAAAAATCGTATATACGATATGAAAGAATGTTAAAAACTTTGATTCCAATATAAAATAGATGTTTGATCTTATGAAATGCAATGTTCTGAATCGATTGGTAACATTTTTCTATCTGTGGCATAAGTATTATTAAAGATTTCACGATTTCATCTTCGCATATACCGAAATTCGCGTATGTCGATTACGTTTTTCGACAATTATCATATGAAAACGCGTATTTAAACATAGGAAGAACGTTATATTCTTGTTATATTTTTTATTCTGCATCGATAGAATATAAAATCATTGTAATTGAACGAGATTTCAACTTTTCGTTTTTGGACGATACGCGTATATGGGCGAAAAATCGTATATACGATATGAAGAAAGTTAAATACTTTGATTTCAATATAAAATAGATGTTTGATCTTATGAAATGCAATGTTCTGAATCGATTGGTAACATTTTTCTAACTGTGGCACAAGTATTATTAAAGATTTCACGATTTTATCTTCGCATATACCGAAATTCGCGAATGTCCATTACGTTTTTCGACAATTATCATTTGAAAACGCGTATTTAAACATAGTAAAAACGTTATATTCTTGTTATATTCTTTATTCTGCATCGATAGAATATAAAATCATTGAAATTGAACGAGATTTCAAGTTTTCGTTTTTCGACGATACGCGTATATGAGCGAAAAATAGTATATACGATATGAAAGATTGTTAAAAACTTTGATTCCAATATAAAATAGATGTTTGATCTTATGAAATGCAATGTTCTGAATCGATTGGTAACATTTTTCTAACTGTGGCACAAGTATTATTAAAGATTTCACGATTTTATCTTCGCATATACCGAAATTCGCGTATGTCGATTAAGTTTTTCGACAATTATCATATGAAAACGCGTATTTAAACATAGTAGAAACGTTATATTCCTGTTATAATCTTATTCTGCATCGATAGAATATAAAATCAATGAAATTGAACGAGATTTCAACTTTTCGTTTTTCGACGATACGCGTATATGAGCGAAAAATCGTATATACGATATGAAAGAATGTTAAAAACTTTGATTCCAATATAAAATAGATGTTTGATCTTATGAAATGCAATGTTCTGAATCGATTGGTAACATTTTTCTAACTGTGGCACAAGTATTATTAAAGATTTCACGAATTTATCTTCGCATATACTTAAATTCGCGTATGTCGATTACGTTTTTCGACAATTATCATATGAAAACATGTATTTAATCATAGTAAAAACGTTATATTCTTGTTATATTCTTTATTCAGCATCGATAGAATATAAAATCATTGAAATTGAACGAGATTTCAAGTTTTCGATTTTCGAAGATACGCGTATATGAGCTAAAAATCGTATATACGATATGAAAGAATGTTAAAAACTTTGATTCCAATTTAAAATAGATGTTTGATCTTATGAAATGCAATGTTCTGAATCGATTGGTAACATTTCTCTAACTGTGGCACAAGTATTTTTAAAGATTTCACGATTTTATCTTGGCATATACCGAAATTCGCGTATGTCGATTACGTTTATCGACAATTATCATATGAAAACGCGTATGTAAACATAGTGAAAACGTTATATTCTTGTTATATTCTTTATTCTGCATCTACAGAATATAAAATCAATGATATTGAACGAGATTTCAAGTTTTCGTTTTTCGACGATACGCGTATATGAGCGAAAAATCGTATATACGATATGAAAGAATGTTAAAAACTTTGATTCCAATATAAAATAGATGTTTGATCTTATGAAATGCAATGTTCTGAATCGATTGGTAACATTTTTCTAACTGTGGCACAAGTATTATTAAAGATTTCACGAATTTATCTTCGCATATACTTAAATTCGCGTATGTCGATTACGTTTTTCGACAATTATCATATGAAAACATGTATTTAATCATAGTAAAAACGTTATATTCTTGTTATATTCTTTATTCAGCATCGATAGAATATAAAATCATTGAAATTGAACGAGATTTCAAGTTTTCGATTTTCGAAGATACGCGTATATGAGCTAAAAATCGTATATACGATATGAAAGAATGTTAAAAACTTTGATTCCAATTTAAAATAGATGTTTGATCTTATGAAATGCAATGTTCTGAATCGATTGGTAACATTTCTCTAACTGTGGCACAAGTATTTTTAAAGATTTCACGATTTTATCTTGGCATATACCGAAATTCGCGTATGTCGATTACGTTTATCGACAATTATCATATGAAAACGCGTATTTAAACATAGTTAAAACGTTATATTCTTGTTATATTCTTTATTCTGCATCGATAGAATATAAAATCAATGAAATTGAAGGAGATTTCAAGTTTTCGTTCTTCGATGATACGCGTATATGAGCGAAAAATCGTATATACGATATGAAAGAATGTTAAAAACTTTGATTCCAATATAAAATAGATGTTTGATCTTATGAAATGCAATGTTCTTAATCGATTGGTAACATTTTTCTAACTGTGGCACAAGTATTATTAAAGATTTCACGATTTTATCTTCGCATATAACGAAATTCGCTAATGTCGATTACGTATTTCAACAGTTATCATATGAAAACGCGTATTTAAACATAGTTAAAACGTTATATTCTTGTTATATTCTTTATTCTACATCGATTGAATATAAAATCAATGAAATTGAACGAGATTTCAACTTTTCGTTTTTCGACGATACGCGTATATGAGCGAAAAATCGTATATACGATATGAAAGAATGTTAAAAACTTTGATTCCAATATAAAATAGATGTTTGATCTTATGAAATGCAATGTTCTGAATCGATTGGTAACATTTTTCTATCTGTGGCATAAGTATTATTAAAGATTTCACGATTTCATCTTCGCATATACCGAAATTCGCGTATGTCGATTACGTTTTTCGACAATTATCATATGAAAACGCGTATTTAAACATAGGAAGAACGTTATATTCTTGTTATATTTTTTATTCTGCATCGATAGAATATAAAATCATTGTAATTGAACGAGATTTCAAGTTTTCGTTTTTCGACGATACGCGTATATGAGCGAAAAATAGTATATACGATATGAAAGATTGTTAAAAACTTTGATTCCAATATAAAATAGATGTTTGATCTTATGAAATGCAATGTTCTGAATCGATTGGTAACATTTTTCTAACTGTGACACAAGTATTATTAAAGATTTCACTATTTTATCTTCGCATATACGGAAATTCGCGTATGTCGATTACGTTTTTAGACAATTATCATATGAAATCGCGTATTTAAACATAGTAAAAACGTTATATTCTTGTTATATTCTTTATTCTGCATCGATAGAATATAAAATCATTGAAATAGAACGAGATTTCAAGTTTTCGTTTTTCGACGATACGCGTATATGAGCGAAAAATCGTATATACGATATGAAAGAATGTTAAAAACTTTGATTTCAATATAAAATAGATGATTGATCTTATGAAATGCAATGTTCTGAATCGATTGGCAACATTTTTCTAACTGTGGCCGAAGTATTATTAAAGATTTCACGTTTTTATCTTCGCATATACCGAAATTCGCGTATGTCGATTACGTTTTTCGACAATTATCATATGAAAACGCGTATTTAAACCTATTAAAAACGTTATATTCTTGTTATATTCTGTTATTCTGCATCGATAGAATATAAAATCATTGAAATTGAACGAGATTTCAAGTTATCGCTTTTCGAAGATACGCGTATATGAGCGAAGAATCGTATATACGATATGAAAGAATGTTAAAAACTTTGATTCCAATATAAAATAGATGTTTGATCTTATGAAATGCAATGTTCTGAATCGATTGGTAACATTTTTCTAACTATGGCACAAGTATTGTTAAAGATTTCACGATTTTATCTTCGCATATACCGAAATTCGCGTATGTCGATTACGTTTTTTCGACAATTATCATATGAAAACGCGTATTTAAACATAGTAAAAACGTTATATTCTTGTAATATTCTTTATTCTACATCGATAGAATATAAAATCAATGAAATTGAACGAGATTTCAAGTTTTGTTTTTTGACGATACGCGTATATGAGCGAAGAATCGTATATACGATATGAAAGAATGTTAAAACCTTTGATTCCAATATAAAATAGATGTTTGATCTTATGAAATGCAATGTTCTAAATCGATTGGAAACATTTTTTTAACTATGGCACAAGTATTATTAAAGATTTCACGATTTTATCTTCGCATATACCGAAATTCGCGTATGTCGATTACGTTTTTCGACAATTATCATATGAAAACGCGTATTTAAACATAGTAAAAACGTTATATTCATGTTTTATTCTTTATTCTGCATCGATGGAATATAAAATCAATGAAATTGAACGAGATTTCAAGTTTTCGTTTTTCGACGATACGCGTAAATGAGCGAAAAATCGTATATATGATATGAAAGAATGTTAAAAACTTCGATTCCAATATAAAATAGATGTTTGATCTTATGAAATGCAATGTTCTGAATCGATTGGTAACATTTTTCTAACTGTGGCACAAGTATTATTAAAGATTTCACGATTTTATCTTCGCATATACGGAAATTCGCGTATGTCGATTAAGTTTTTCGACGATTATCATATGAAAACGCGTATTTAAACATAGCAAAAACGTTATATTCCTGTTATATTCTTTAATCTGCATCGATAGAATATAAAATCATTGAAATTGAACGAGATTTCAAGTTTTCGTTTTTCGACGATACGCGTATAAGAGCGAAATATCGTATATACGATATGAAAGAATGTTAAAAACTTTGATTCCGATATAAAATAGATGTTTGATCTTATGAAGTGCAATGTTCTGAATCGATTGGTGACATTTTTCTAACTGTGGCACAAGAATTATTAAAGAATTCACGATTTTATCTTCGCATATACCGAAATTCGCGTATGTCGATTACGTTTTTCGACCATTATCATATGAAAACGCGTATTTAAACATAGCAAAAACGTTATATTCTTGTTATATTCTTTATTCTGCATCGATAGAATATAAAATCATTGAAATTAAACGAGATTTCAAGTTTTCGTTTTTCGACGATACGCGTATATGAGCGAAATATCGTATATACGATATGAAAGAATGTTAAAAACTTTGATTCCAATATAAAATAGATGTTTGATCTAATGAAGTGCAATGTTCTGAATCGATTGGTGACATTTTTCTAACTGTGGCACAAGAATTATTAAAGATTTCACGATTTTATCTTCGCAAATACCGAAATTCGCGTATGTCGATTACGTTTTTCGACTATTATCATATGAAAACGCGTATTTAAACATAGTAAAAACGTTATATTCTTGTTATACTCTTTATTCTGCATCGATAGAATATAAAATCATTGAAATTGAACGAGATTTCAAGTTATCGTTTTTCGAAGATACGCGTATATGAGCGAAGAATCGTATATACGATATGAAAGAATGTTAAAAACTTTGATTCCAATATAAAATAGATGTTTGATCTTATGAAATGCAATGTTCTGAATCGATTGGTAACATTTTTCTAACTGTGGCACAAGTATTATTAAAGATTTCACGATTTTATCTTCGCATGTACCGAAATTCGCGAATGTCCATTACGTTTTTCGACAATTATCATTTGAAAACGCGTATTTAAACATAGTAAAAACGTTATATTCTTGTTATATTCTTTATTCTGCATCGATAGAATATAAAATCATTGAAATTGAACGAGATTTCAAGTTTTCGTTTTTCGACGATACGCGTATATGAGCGAAAAATAGTATATACGATATGAAAGATTGTTAAAAACTTTGATTCCAATATAAAATAGATGTTTGATCTTATGAAATGCAATGTTCTGAATCGATTGGTAACATTTTTCTAACTGTGACACAAGTATTATTAAAGATTTCACGATTTTATCTTCGCATATACGGAAATTCGCTTATGTCGATTAAGTTTTTCGACAATTATCATATGAAAACGCGTATTTAAACATAGTAAAAACGTTATATTCTTGTTATATTCTTTATTCTGCATCGATAGAATATAAAATCATTGAAATAGAACGAGATTTCAAGTTTTCGTTTTTCGACGATACGCGTATATGAGCGAAAAATCGTATATACGATATGAAAGAATGTTAAAAACTTTGATTTCAATATAAAATAGATGATTGATCTTATGAAATGCAATGTTCTGAATCGATTGGCAACATTTTTCTAACTGTGGCCGAAGTATTATTAAAGATTTCACGTTTTTATCTTCGCATATACCGAAATTCGCGTATGTCGATTACGTTTTTCGACAATTATCATATGAAAACGCGTATTTAAACCTATTAAAAACGTTATATTCTTGTTATATTCTTTATTCTGCATCGATAGAATATAAAATCATTGAAATTGAACGAGATTTCAAGTTATCGCTTTTCGAAGATACGCGTATATGAGCGAAGAATCGTATATACGATATGAAAGAATGTTAAAAACTTTGATTCCAATATAAAATAGATGTTTGATCTTATGAAATGCAATGTTCTGAATCGATTGGTAACATTTTTCTAACTATGGCACAAGTATTGTTAAAGATTTCACGATTTTATCTTCGCATATACCGAAATTCGCGTATGTCGATTACGTTTTTCGACAATTATCATATGAAAACGCGTATTTAAACATAGTAAAAACGTTATATTCTTGTAATATTCTTTATTCTACATCGATAGAATATAAAATCATTGAAATTGAACGAGATTTCAACTTTTCGTTTTTGGACGATACGCGTATATGAGCGAAAAATCGTATATACGATATGAAGAAAGTTAAATACTTTGATTTCAATATAAAATAGATGTTTGATCTTATGAAATGCAATGTTCTGAATCGATTGGTAACATTTTTCTAACTGTGGCACAAGTATTATTAAAGATTTCACGATTTTATCTTCGCATGTACCGAAATTCGCGAATGTCCATTACGTTTTTCGACAATTATCATTTGAAAACGCGTATTTAAACATAGTAAAAACGTTATATTCTTGTTATATTCTTTATTCTGCATCGATAGAATATAAAATCATTGAAATAGAACGAGATTTCAAGTTTTCGTTTTTCGACGATACGCGTATATGAGCGAAAAATCGTATATACGATATGAAAGAATGTTAAAAACTTTGATTTCAATATAAAATAGATGATTGATCTTATGAAATGCAATGTTCTGAATCGATTGGCAACATTTTTCTAACTGTGGCCGAAGTATTATTAAAGATTTCACGTTTTTATCTTCGCATATACCGAAATTCGCGTATGTCGATTACGTTTTTCGACAATTATCATATGAAAACGCGTATTTAAACCTATTAAAAACGTTATATTCTTGTTATATTCTTTATTCTGCATCGATAGAATATAAAATCATTGAAATTGAACGAGATTTCAAGTTATCGCTTTTCGAAGATACGCGTATATGAGCGAAGAATCGTATATACGATATGAAAGAATGTTAAAAACTTTGATTCCAATATAAAATAGATGTTTGATCTTATGAAATGCAATGTTCTGAATCGATTGGTAACATTTTTCTAACTATGGCACAAGTATTGTTAAAGATTTCACGATTTTATCTTCGCATATACCGAAATTCGCGTATGTCGATTACGTTTTTCGACAATTATCATATGAAAACGCGTATTTAAACATAGTAAAAACGTTATATTCTTGTAATATTCTTTATTCTACATCGATAGAATATAAAATCAATGAAATTGAACGAGATTTCAAGTTTTGTTTTTTGACGATACGCGTATATGAGCGAAGAATCGTATATACGATATGAAAGAATGTTAAAACCTTTGATTCCAATATAAAATAGATGTTTGATCTTATGAAGTGCAATGTTCTGAATCGATTGGTGACATTTTTCTAACTGTGGCACAAGAATTATTAAAGATTTCACGATTTTATCTTCGCATATACCGAAATTCGCGTATGTCGATTACGTTTTTCGACCATTATCATATGAAAACGCGTATTTAAACATAGCAAAAACATTATATTCTTGTTATATTCTTTATTCTGCATCGATAGAATATAAAATCATTGAAATTAAACGAGATTTCAAGTTTTCGTTTTTCGACGATACGCGTATATGAGCGAAATATCGTATATACGATATGAAAGAATGTTAAAAACTTTGATTCCAATATAAAATAGATGTTTGATCTTATGAAGTGCAATGTTCTGAATCGATTGGTGACATTTTTCTAACTGTGGCACAAGAATTATTAAAGATTTCACGATTTTATCTTCGCAAATACCGAAATTCGCGTATGTCGATTACGTTTTTCGACTATTATCATATGAAAACGCGTATTTAAACATAGTAAAAACGTTATATTCTTGTTATACTCTTTATTCTGCATCGATAGAATATAAAATCATTGAAATTGAACGAGATTTCAAGTTATCGTTTTTCGAAGATACGCGTATATGAGCGAAGAATCGTATATACGATATGAAAGAATGTTAAAAACTTTGATTCCAATATAAAATAGATGTTTGATCTTATGAAATGCAATGTTCTGAATCGATTGGTAACATTTTTCTAACTATGGCACAAGTATTGTTAAAGATTTCACGATTTTATCTTCGCATATACCGAAATTCGCGTATGTCGATTACGTTTTTCGACAATTATCATATGAAAACGCGTATTTAAACATAGTAAAAACGTTATATTCTTGTAATATTCTTTATTCTGAATCGATAGAATATAAAATCAATGAAATTGAACGAGATTTCAAGTTTTCGTTTTTCGACGATACGCGTATATGAGCGAAAAATCGTATATACGATATGAAAGAATGTTAAAAACTTCGATTCCAATATAAAATAGATGTTTGATCTTATGAAATGCAATGTTCTGAATCGATTGGTAACATTTTTCTAACTGTGGCACAAGTATTATTAAAGATTTCACGATTTTATCTTCGCATATACCGAAATTCGCGTATGTCGATTACGTTTTTCGACAATTATCATATGAAAACGCGTATTTAAACATAGTAAAAACGTTATATTCTTGTAATATTCTTTATTCTGCATCGATAGAATATAAAATCAAAGAAATTGAACGAGATTTCAAGTTTTCGTTTTTCGACGAAACGGGTATATGAGCGAAAAATCGTATATACGATATGGAAGAATGTTAAAAACTTTGATTCCAATATAAAATAGATGTTTGATCTTATGAAAAGCAATGTTCTGAATCGATTGGTAACATTTTTCTAACTGTGGCATAAGTATTATTAAAGATTTCACGATTTTATCTTCGCATATACCGAAATTCGCGTATGTCGATTACGTTTTTCGACAATTATCATATGAAAACGCGTATTTAAACATAGTAAAAACGTTATATTCTTGTAATATTCTTTATTCTACATCGATAGAATATAAAATCAATGAAATTGAACGAGATTTCAAGTTTTGTTTTTTGACGATACGCGTATATGAGCGAAGAATCGTATATACGATATGAAAGAATGTTAAAACCTTTGATTCCAATATAAAATAGATGTTTGATCTTATGAAGTGCAATGTTCTGAATCGATTGGTGACATTTTTCTAACTGTGGCACAAGAATTATTAAAGATTTCACGATTTTATCTTCGCATATACCGAAATTCGCGTATGTCGATTACGTTTTTCGACCATTATCATATGAAAACGCGTATTTAAACATAGCAAAAACATTATATTCTTGTTATATTCTTTATTCTGCATCGATAGAATATAAAATCATTGAAATTAAACGAGATTTCAAGTTTTCGTTTTTCGACGATACGCGTATATGAGCGAAATATCGTATATACGATATGAAAGAATGTTAAAAACTTTGATTCCAATATAAAATAGATGTTTGATCTTATGAAGTGCAATGTTCTGAATCGATTGGTGACATTTTTCTAACTGTGGCACAAGAATTATTAAAGATTTCACGATTTTATCTTCGCAAATACCGAAATTCGCGTATGTCGATTACGTTTTTCGACTATTATCATATGAAAACGCGTATTTAAACATAGTAAAAACGTTATATTCTTGTTATACTCTTTATTCTGCATCGATAGAATATAAAATCATTGAAATTGAACGAGATTTCAAGTTATCGTTTTTCGAAGATACGCGTATATGAGCGAAGAATCGTATATACGATATGAAAGAATGTTAAAAACTTTGATTCCAATATAAAATAGATGTTTGATCTTATGAAATGCAATGTTCTGAATCGATTGGTAACATTTTTCTAACTATGGCACAAGTATTGTTAAAGATTTCACGATTTTATCTTCGCATATACCGAAATTCGCGTATGTCGATTACGTTTTTCGACAATTATCATATGAAAACGCGAATTTAAACATAGTAAAAACGTTATATTCTTGTAATATTCTTTATTCTGAATCGATAGAATATAAAATCAATGAAATTGAACGAGATTTCAAGTTTTCGTTTTTCGACGATACGCGTATATGAGCGAAAAATCGTATATACGATATGAAAGAATGTTAAAAACTTCGATTCCAATATAAAATAGATGTTTGATCTTATGAAATGCAATGTTCTGAATCGATTGGTAACATTTTTCTAACTGTGGCACAAGTAATATTAAAGATTTCACGATTTTATCTTCGCAAATACCGAAATTCGCGTATGTCGATTACGTTTTTCGACAATTATCATATGAAAACGCGTATTTAAACATAGTAAAAACGTTATATTCTTGTTATATTCTTTATTCTATATCGATAGAATATAAAATCATTGAAATTGAACGAGATTTCAAGTTTTCGATTTTCGACGATACGCGTATATGAGCGAAAAATCGTATATTCGATATGAAAGAATGTTAAAAACTTTGATTCCAATATAGAATAGATGTTTCATCTTATGAAATGCAATGTTCTGAATCGATTGGTAACATTTTTCTAACTGTGGCACAAGTATTATTAAAGATTTCACGATTTTATCTTCGCATATACCGTAAATTCGCGTATGTCGATTACGTTTTTCGACAATTATCATATGAAAACGCGTATTTAAACATAGGAAGAACGTTATATTCTTGTTATATTTTTTATTCTGCATCGATAGAATATAAAATCATTGAAATTGAACGAGATTTCAACTTTTCGTTTTTGGACGATACGCGTATATGAGCGAAAAATCGTATATACGATATGAAGAAAGTTAAATACTTTGATTTCAATATAAAATAGATGTTTGATCTTATGAAATGCAATGTTCTGAATCGATTGGTAACATTTTTCTAACTGTGGCACAAGTATTATTAAAGATTTCACGATTTTATCTTCGCATGTACCGAAATTCGCGAATGTCCATTACGTTTTTCGACAATTATCATTTGAAAACGCGTATTTAAACATAGTAAAAACGTTATATTCTTGTTATATTCTTTATTCTGCATCGATAGAATATAAAATCATTGAAATTGAACGAGATTTCAAGTTTTCGTTTTTCGACGATACGCGTATATGAGCGAGAAATAGTATATACGATATGAAAGATTGTTAAAAACTTTGATTCCAATATAAAATAGATGTTTGATCTTATGAAATGCAATGTTCTGAATCGATTGGTAACATTTTTCTAACTGTGACACAAGTATTATTAAAGATTTCACGATTTTATCTTCGCATATACGGAAATTCGCGTATGTCGATTACGTTTTTCGACAATTATCATATGAAAACGCGTATTTAAACATAGTAAAAACGATATATTCTTGTTATATTCTTTATTCTGCATCGATAGAATATAAAATCATTGAAATAGAACGAGATTTCAAGTTTTCGTTTTTCGACGATACGCGTATATGAGCGAAAAATCGTATATACGATATGAAAGAATGTTAAAAACTTTGATTTCAATATAAAATAGATGATTGATCTTATGTAATATAATTTTCTGAATCGTTTGGTAACATTTTTCAAACTGTGTAGTAAGTATTATTAAAGATTTCACGATTTTATCTTCTCATATATCGAAGATCGCGTATGTCGATTACTTTTTTCGACAATTATCATCTTTAAACGCGTATTTAAACATAGTAAAAAGGTTTATTCTTGATATATTCGTTAAACTGCATCGATAGAATATAAAATCAATGAAATTGAACGAAATTTCAACTTTACGTTTTTTGACGATACGCGTATATTAGCATTAAATTGTATATACGATATGAAACAATGTTAAAAACTTTGATTCCAATATAAAATAGATGTTTGATCTTATGAGATACAATGTTCTTAAATGATGGGTGACATTTTCCAAACTGTGGCACAAGTATTATTAAAGATTTCACGTTTTATCTTCGCATATACCGAAATTCGCGTATGTCGACTAAGTTTTTCGTCATTTAACATATAAAAACACATATTTAATCATAGTAAAAACGTTCTATTCATGTTATACTCTTTATTCTGCATCGATAGAATATAAAATCAATGAAATCGAACGAGATTTCAACTTTTTGTTTTTCGACGATACGCGTATACGAGCGAAAAATCGTATATAAGATATGAAACAATTTTAAAAACTTTGATTCCAATATAAAATAGATGTTTTATCATATGAAACGCAATGTTCTGAAACGATTGGTAACATTTTTCAAACTGTGGCACAAGTATATTAAATATTTCACGATTGTATCTTTACATATACCGAAATTCGCGTATGTCGATCAAGTTTTTCGTCAATTATAATATGAAACCGCGTATTTAAACATAGCGAAAACGTTACTTTCTTGTTATATTCATTTATATGCATCGATAGAATATAAAATCAATGAAATTGAACAAGCTTTCAACTTTACGTATTTCGACGATTCGCGTATATGAGTGAAAAATCCTATATACGATATGAGACAATGTTAAAAACTTTGATTCCAATATAAAATAGATGTTTGATCTTATGAGATACAATGTTTTTAAATGATTGGTAACTTTTTTTAAACTGTGGCACAAGTAATATTAAAGATTTCACGATTTTATCTTCGCATACACCGAAAATCGCGTATGTCGATTAGGTTTTTCGACAATTACAGTATGAAAACGCGTATTGAAACATAGTAAAAACGTTATATACTTGTTATATTCTTTATTCTGCATCGATAGAAAATAAAATCAATGAAACTGAACGAGCATTCATCTTTTCATTTCGACGATACGCTTATATATGCGAAAAATCGTATATACGATATGAAACAATGTTAAAAAATTTGATTCAAATACAAATTATATGTTTGATCTTATGAAATGCAATGTTCTGAATCGATTGGTAACATTTTTCAAACTGTGGCACAAGTAATATTAAAGATTTCAAGATTTTATCTTCGCATATACCGAAAATCGCGTATGTCGATTACGTTTTTCGACAATTACAATATGAAAATGCCTATTGAAACATAGTAAAAACGTTATATTCTTGTTGTATTCTTTATTCTGCATCGATAGAAAATAAAATCAATGAAATTGAACGAGAATTCAACTTTTCATTTCGACTATACGCGTATATGTGCGAAAAATCGTATATACGATATGAGACAATGTTAAAAACTTTGATTCCATTTTAAAATAGATGTTTGATCTTATGAAATGCAATGTTCTGAATCGATTGGTAAAATTTTTCAAACTGTGGCACAAGTATTATTAAAGATTTCACGCTTTATCTTCGCATATACCGAAATTCGCGTATGTCGAGTAAGTTTTTCGTCAATTATCATATGAAAGCGCGTTTTTAAACATAGTAAATACGTTATATTCTTGTTATATTCTTTATTCTGTATCGATAGAATATAATATCAATGAAATTGAACGAAATTTCAACTTCACATTTTTCGACGATACGCGTATATGGGCATTAAATCGAATATACGATATGAAACAATGTTAAAAACTTTGATTCCAATATAAAATAGATGTTTGATCTTATGAGATGGAATGTTCTGAAACGATTGGTAACATTTTTCAAACTGTGGCACAAGTATTATTGAAGATATAACGATTTTATCTTCGCATAAACCGAAAATCGAGTATACTGATTACGTTTTTCGACAATTTCAATATGAAAACGCGTATTGAAACATAGTAAAAACGTTATATTCTTCTTATATTCTTTATTCTGCATCGATGGAAAATAAAATCAATGAAATGGAACGAGATTTCAACTTTTCATTTCGACGATACGCGTATATGAACGAAAAATCGTATATACGATATGATGCAATTTTAAAAACTTTGATTCCAATATAAAATAGATGTTTGATTATATGAGATACAATGTTCTTAAATGATTGGAAACATTTTTCAAACTGTGGCACAAGTAATATGAAAGATTTCACGATTTTATCTTCGCTTATACCGAAATTCTCGTATGACGATGACGTTTTTCGACAATTATCATATGAAAACGCGAATTTAAACATAGTAAGAACGTTATATTCTTGTTATATTCTTTATTCTGCATCGATAGAATATAAAATCAATGAAATTGAACAAGATTTCAACTTTTCGTTTTTCGACGTTACGCGTATACGAGCGAAAAATGGTTTATACGATATGAGAAAATGTTAAAAATTTTGATTCCAATATAAAATAGATATTTGATCTTATGTAATGCAATGTTCTGAATCGTTTGGTAACATTTTTCAAACTGTGTAGTAAGTATTATTAAAGATTTCACGATTTTATCTTCTCATATATCGAAGATCGCGTATGTCGATTACTTTTTTCGACAATTATCATCTGAAAACGAGTATTTAATCATAGTAAAAAGGGTTATTGATGATATATTCGTTAAACTGCATTGATAGAATATAAAATCAATGAAATTGAACGAAATTTCAACTTTACGTTTTTCGACGATACGCGTATATGAGCATTAAATCGTATATACGATATGAAACAATGTTAAAAACTTTGATTCCAATATAAAATAGATGTTTGATCTTATGAGATGCAATGTTCTGAAACGATTGGTAACATTTCTCAAACTGTGGCACAAGTATTTTTAAAGATATAACGATTTCATCTTTGCAAATACCGAAAATCGCGTAGGTCGATTAAGTTTTTCGACAATTATCATATGAAAGCAAGTATTTAAAAATAGTAAAAACGTTATATTCTTGTTATATTCTTTATTCTGCATCGATAGAATATAAAATCAATGAAATTGAACGAGCATTCAACTTTTCATTTCGACTATACGCTTATATATGCGAAAAATCGTATATACGATATGAAACAATGTTAAAAAATTTGATTCCAATATAAATTATATGTTTGATCTTATGAAATGCAATGTTCTGAATCGATTGGTAACATTTTTCAAACTGTGGCTAATGAATAATTAAATATTTAACGATTTTATCTTTACATATACCGAAATTCTCATATGTCGATTACGTTTTTCGACAATTATCATCTGAAAACACGTATTCAAGCATAATAAAAAGGTTTATTCTTGTTATATTCGTGAAACTGCATCGATAGAATATAAAATCAATGAAATTGAACGAGATTTCAATTTTACGTTTTTCGACGATTCGCGTATATGAGCGAACAATCGTATATACGATATGAGACAATGTTAAAAACTTTGATTCCAATATAAAATAGATATTTGATCTTATGAAATGCAATGTTCTGAATCGCTTGGTAACATTTTTCAAACTGTGGCACAAGTATTATTAAAGATTTCACGTTTTATCTTCGCATATACAGTTATTCGCGTATGACGATTAGGTTTTTCGAAAATTATCATATGAAAACGCGTATTTAAAAAAAGTAATAACGTTCTATTCTTGTTATATTCTTTATTTTACATCGATAGAATATAAAATCAATGAATTTGTACGAGATTTCAAGTTTCCGCTTTCCGACAATACGCGTATATGAGCGAAAAATCGTATATACGATATGAAAGAATGTTAAAAACTTTGATTCCAATATAAAATAGATTTTTGATCTTATGAAATGCAATGTTCTGAATCGAATGGTAACATTTTTCTAACTGTGGCACAAGTATTATTAAAGGTTTCACAATTTTATCTTGGCATATACCGAAATTCACGTATTTCGTTTACGTTTTTCGACAATTATCATATGAAAACGCGTATTTAAACATAGTAAAAACGTTCTATTCTTGTTATATTCTTTACACTGCATCGATAGAATATAAAATCAATGAAATTGAACCAGATTTCAAGTTTTCGATTTTCGTCGATACGCGTATATGAGCGAAAAATCGTATATACGATATGAAAGAATAATAAAAACTTTGATTCCAATATAAAATAGATGTTTGATCTTATGAAATTCAATGTTCTCAATCGATGGGAAACATTTCTCTAACTGTGGCGAAAGTATTATTAAATATTTCATGATTTTATCTTCGCATATACCGAAATTCGCGAATGTAGATTACGTTTTTCGACAAATATCATATGAAAACGCGTATTTAAACATAGTAAAAACGTTCTACTCTTGTTATATTCTTTATTCTGCATCGATAGAATATAAAATCAATGAAATTGAACCAGATTTCAAGTTTTCGTTTTTCGACGATACGCGTATATAAGCGAAAAATCGTATATACGATATGAAAGAATGTTAAAAACTTTGATTCCAATATAAAATAGATGTTTGATCTTATGAAATGCAATGTTCTGAATCGATTGGTAACACTTTTCTAACTGTGGCACAAGTATTATTAAGAATTTCACGATTTTATCAACGCATATACCGAAATTCGCGTATGTCGAATACGTTTTTCGACAATTATCATATGAAAACGCGTATTTAAACATAGTAAAATCGTTATATTCTTTTTTCTGCATCGATAGTATATAAGATCAATGAAATTGAACGTTATTTCAAATTTTTGTTTTTCGACGATACGCGTATATTAGCGAAAAATCGTATTTACGATATGATAGAATGTTAAAAACGTTGGTTCCAATATAAAATAGATGTTTGATCTCATGAAATGCAATGTTCTGAATCGATTGGTAACACTTTTCTAACTGTGGCACAAGTATTATTAAAGATTTCACGATTTAATCTTCGCATATACCGAAATTCGCGTATGTCGATTAAGTTTTTCGAAAATTATCATATGAAAACGTGTATTTAAACTTAGAAAAAACATTATATTCTTGTTATATTCTTTATTCTGCATCGATAGAATATAAAATCAATGAAATTGAACGAGATTTCAAGTTTTCGTTTTTCGACGATACGCGTTTATGTGCGAAAAATCGTATATACGATATGAAAGAATGTTAAAAACGTTGATTCCAATATAATATAGATGTTTGATCTTATGAAATGCAATGTTCTGAATCGATTGGTAACACTTTTCTAACTGTGGCACAAGTATTATTAAAGATTTCAAGATTTTATCATCGCATATGCCGAAATTCGCGTATGACGAATACGTTTTTCGACAATTATCATATGAAAACGCGTATTTAAAGATAGTAAAAACGTTATATTCTTTATTATGCATCGACAGTATATAAAATCAATGAAATTGAACGTGATTTCTAGTTTTCGTTTTTCGACGATACGCGTATATTAGCGAAAAATCGTATATACGATATGAAAGAATGTTAAAAGCGTTGGTTCCAATATAAAATAGATATTTGATCTTATGAAATGCAATGTTCTGAATCGATTGGTAACACTTTTCTAACTGTGGCACAAGTATTATTAAAGATTTCACGATTTAATCTTCGCATATTCCGAAATTCGCGTATGTCGATTACGTTATTCGGCAATTATCATATGAAAACGCGTATTTAAACATAGTAAAAACGTTATATTCTTGTTATGTGCTTTATTCTGCATCGATAGAATATAAAATCAATGAAATTGAACGAGATTTCGAGTTTTCGTTTTTCGACGATACGCGAATATGAGCGAAAAATCGTATATACGATATGAAAGAATGATAAAAACGTTGATTCCAATATAATATAGATGTTTGATCTGATGAAATGCAATGTTCTGAATCGATTGGTAACACTTTTCTAACTGTGGCACAAGTATTATTAAAGATTTCACGATTTTATCTTCGCATATGCCGAAATTCGCGTATGACGAATACGTTTTTCGACAATTATCATATGAAAACGCGTATTTAAACATAGTAAAATCGTTATATTCTTTTTTCTGCATCGATAGTATATAAGATCAATGAAATTGAACGTTATTTCAAGTTTTCGTTTTTCGACGATACGCGTTTATGTGCGAAAAATCGTATATACGATATGAAAGAATGTTAAAAACGTTGATTCCAATATAATATAGATGTTTGATCTTATGAAATGCAATGTTCTGAATCGATTGGTAACACTTTTCTAACTGTGGCACAAGTATTATTAAAGATTTCAAGATTTTATCATCGCATATGCCGAAATTCGCGTATGACGAATACGTTTTTCGACAATTATCATATGAAAACGCGTATTTAAAGATAGTAAAAACGTTATATTCTTTATTATGCATCGACAGTATATAAAATCAATGAAATTGAACGTGATTTCTAGTTTTCGTTTTTCGACGATACGCGTATATTAGCGAAAAATCGTATATACGATATGAAAGAATGTTAAAAGCGTTGGTTCCAATATAAAATAGATATTTGATCTTATGAAATGCAATGTTCTGAATCGATTGGTAACACTTTTCTAACTGTGGCACAAGTATTATTAAAGATTTCACGATTTAATCTTCGCATATACCGAAATTCGCGTATGTCGATTACGTTATTCGGCAATTATCATATGAAAACGCGTATTTAAACATAGTAAAAACGTTATATTCTTGTTATGTGCTTTATTCTGCATCGATAGAATATAAAATCAATGAAATTGAACGAGATTTCGAGTTTTCGTTTTTCGACGATACGCGAATATGAGCGAAAAATCGTATATACGATATGAAAGAATGATAAAAACGTTGATTCCAATATAATATAGATGTTTGATCTGATGAAATGCAATGTTCTGAATCGATTGGTAACACTTTTCTAACTGTGGCACAAGTATTATTAAAGATTTCACGATTTTATCTTCGCATATACCGAAATTCGCGTATGTCGATTAAGTTTTTCGACAATTTTCATATGAAAACGCGGATTTAAACATAGCAGAAACGTTATACTCTTGTTATATTCTTTATTCTGCATCGATAGAATATAAAATCAATGAAATTGAACAAGAATTCAAGTTTTCGTTTTTCGACGATACGCGTATATAAGCGAAAAATCGTATATATGATATGAAAGAATGTTAAAAACTTTGATTCCACTATATAATAGATGTTTGATCTTATGAAATGCATTGTTCTGAATCGATTGCTAACATTTCTCAAACTCTGGCACAAGTATTATTAAAGATTTCAAGATTTTATCTTCGCATATACCGAAATTCGCGTATGTCTATTACGTTTTCCGACAATTATCATATGAGAACGCGTATTTAAACAAAGTATAAACGTTATATTATTGTTATATTCTTTATTCTGCATCGATAGAATATATTATCAATGAAATTGAACGTGATTCCAAGTTTTCGTTTTTCGACGATACGCGTATTTGAGCGAAAAATCGTATATACGACATGAGAGAATGTTAAAAACTTTGATTCCAATATAAAATAGATCTTTGATCTTATGAAATGCAATGTTCTGAATCGATTGGTACCATTTTTCTAACTGTGGCACAAGAATTATTAAAGGTTTCACGATTTTATCTTCGCATATACGGAAATTCGCGTATGCAGATTACGTTTTTCGACAATTATCATATGAAAACGCGTATTTAAACATAGTAAAAACGTTAAAGTTTTGTTATATTCTTTTTTCTGCATCGATAGAATATAAAATCAAAGAAATTGAACGAGATTTCAAGTTTTCGTTTTTCGACGATACGCGTATATGAGCGAAAAATCGTATATACGATATGAAAGAATGTTAAAAACTTTAATTCCAATATAAAATAGATGTTTCATCTTATGAAATGCAATGTTCTGAATCAATTGGTAACTTTTTTCTAACTGTGACACAAGTATTATTAAAGATTTCACGATATTTAATTCGCATATACCGAAATTCGCGTATGTCGATTAGGTTTTTCGACAATTATCATATGAAAACGCGGATTTAAACATAGCAGAAACGTTATACTCTTGTTATATTCTTTATTCTGCATCGATAGAATATAAAATCAATGAAATTGAACAAGAATTCAAGTTTTCGTTTTTCGACGATACGCGTATATAAGCGAAAAATCGTATATACGATATGAGAGAATGTTAAAATCTTTGATTCCAATATAAAATAGATGTTTGATCTTATGAAATTCAATGTTCTGAATCGATTGGTAACATTTTTCTAACTGTGGCACAAGAATTATTAAAGATTTCACGATTTTATCTTCGCATATACCGAAATTCGCGTATGTCGTTTACGCTTTTCGACAATTATCATATGAAAACGCGAATTTAAACATAGTAAAACGTTATATTCTTGTTATATTCTTTATTCTGCATCGATAGAATATAAAATCAATGAAATTGAACGAGATTTCAAGTTTTCGTTTTTCGACGATACGCGTATATGATCGAAAAATCGAATATACGATATGAAAGAAGGTTAAAAACTTTGATTCCAATATAAAATAGATCTTTGATCTTATGAAATGCAATGTTCTGAATCGATTGGTAACATTTTTCTAACTGTGGCACAAGAATTACTAAAGATTTCACTATTTTATCTTCGCATATTCGGAAATTCGCGTATGTCGATTACGTTTTTCGACAATTATCATATGAAAACGCGTATTTAATCATAGTAAAAACGTTATATTTTTGTTATATTCTTTTTTCTGCATCGATAGAATATAAAATCAATGAAATTGAACGAGATTTCAAGTTTTCGTTTTTCGACGATACATGTATATGAGCGAAAAATCGTATATACGATATGAAAGAATGTTAAAAACTTTAATTCCAATATAAAATAGATGTTTGATCTTATGAAATGCAATGTTCTGAGTCGATTGGTAAATTTTTTCTAACTGTGACACAAGTATTATTAAAGATTTCACGATTTTATCTTCGCATATACCGAAATTCGCGTATGTCGATTACGTTTTTCGACAATTATCATATGAAAACGCGAATTTAAAACTAGTAAAAACGTTATATTCTTGTTATATTCTTTATCCTGCATCGATAGAATATAAAATCAATGAAATTGAACGAGATTTCAAGTTTTCGTTATTCGACGATACCCGTATATGAGCGAAAAATCGTATATACGATATGAAAGAATGTTAAAAACTTTGATTCCAATATAAAATAGATGTTTCATCTTATGAAATGCAATGTCCTGAATCGATTGGTAACATTTATCTAACTGTGCCACAAGGATTATTAAAGATTTCACGATTTTATCTTCGCATATACCGAAATTCGCGTATGTCGATTAAGTTTTTCGACAATTATCATATGAAAACGCGAATTTAAACATAGTAAAAACGTTATATTCTTGTTATATTCTTTATCCTGCATAGATAGAATATAAAATGAATGAAATTGAACGAGATATCAAGTTTTGGTTTTTTGACGATACCCTTATATGAGCGAAAAATCGTATATACGATATAAAAGAATGTTAAAAACTTTGATTCCAATATAAAATAGATGTTTGATCTTATGAAATGCAATGTCCTGAATCGATTGGAAACATTTCTCTAACTGTGGCACAAGTATTATTAAAGATTTCACGAATTTATCTTCGCATATACCGAAATTCGCGTATGTCGATTACGTTTTTCGACAATTATCATATGAAAACGCGTATTTAAACATAGTAAAAACGTTATATTCTTGTTATATTCTTTATCCTGCATCGATAGAATATAAAATAAATGAAATTGAACGAGATTTCAAGTTTTCGTTTTTCGACGATACGCGTATATGATCGAAAAATCGAATATACTATATGAAAGAATGTTAAAAACTTTGATTCCAATATAAAATAGATCTTTGATCTTATGAAATGCAATGTTCTGAATCGATTGGTAACATTTTTCTAACTGTGGCACAAGAATTATTAAAGATTTCACGATTTTATCTTCGCATATTCGGAAATTCGCGTATGTCGATTACGTTTTTCGACAATTATCATATGAAAACGCGTATTTAAACATAGTAAAAACGTTATATTTTTGTTATATTCTTTTTTCTGCATCGATAGAATATAAAATCAATGAAATTGAACGAGATTTCAAGTTTTCGTTTTTCGACGATACGCGTATATGAGCGAAAAATCGTATATACGATATGAAAGAATGTTAAAGACTTTAATTCCAATATAAAATAGATGTTTGATCTTATGAAATGCAATGTTCTGAGTCGATTGGTAAATTTTTTCTAACTGTGACACAAGTATTATTAAAGATTTCACGATTTTATCTTCGCATATACCGAAATTCGCGTATGTCGATTACGTTTTTCGACAATTATCATATGAAAACGCGAATTTAAAACTAGTAAAAACGGTATATTCTTGTTATATTCTTTATCCTGCATCGATAGAATATAAAATCAATGAAATTGAACGAGATTTCAAGTTTTCGTTATTCGACGATACCCGTATATGAGCGAAAAATCGTATATACGATATGAAAGAATGTTAAAAACTTTGATTCCAATATAAAATAGATGTTTCATCTTATGAAATGCAATGTCCTGAATCGATTGGTAACATTTATCTAACTGTGCCACAAGGATTATTAAAGATTTCACGATTTTATCTTCGCATATACCGAAATTCGCGTATGTCGATTAAGTTTTTCGACAATTATCATATGAAAACGCGAATTTAAACATAGTAAAAACGTTATATTCTTGTTATATTCTTTATCCTGCAGCGATAGAATATAAAATGAATGAAATTGAACGAGATGTCAAGTTTTCGTTTTTTGACGATACCCGTATATGAGCGAAAAATCGTATATACGATATGAAAGAATGTTAAAAACTTTGATTCCAATATAAAATAGATGTTTGATCTTATGAAATGCAATGTCCTGAATCGATTGGAAACATTTCTCTAACTGTGGCACAAGTATTATTAAAGATTTCACGAATTTATCTTCGCATATACCGAAATTCGCGTATGTCGATTACGTTTTTCGACAATTATCATATGAAAACGAGTATTTAAACATAGTAAAAACGTTATATTCTTGTTATATTCTTTATCCTGCATCGATAGAATATAAAATAAATGAAATTGAACGAGATTTCAAGTTTTCGTTATTCGACGATACCCGTATATGAGCGAAAAATCGTATATACGATATGAAAGAATGTTAAAAACTTTGATTCCAATATAAAATAGGTGTTTGATCATATGAAATGCAATGTTCTGAATCGATTGGTAACACTTTTCTAACTGTGGCACAAGTATTATTAAAGATTTCACGATTTTATCATCGCATATACCGAAATTCGCGTATGTCGAATACGTTTTTCGACAATTATCATATGAAAAGGCGTATTTAAACATAGTAAAAACGTTATATTCTTGTTATATTCTTTATCCTGCATCGATAGAATATAAAATCAATGAAATTGAACTAGAATTCAAGTTTAAGTTATTCGACGATACCCGTATATGAGCGAAAAATCGTATATACGATATGAAAGAATGTTAAAAACTTTGATTCCAATATAAAATAGATGTTTCATCTTATGAAATGCAATGTCCTGAATCGATTGGTAACATTTATCTAACTGTGCCACAAGGATTATTAAAGATTTCACGATTTTATCTTCGCATATACCGAAATTCGCGTATGTCGATTAAGTTTTTCGACAATTATCATATGAAAAACGCGGATTTAAATATAGTCAAAACCTTATATGCTTGTTATATTCTTTATTCTGAATCGATAGAATATAAAATCAATGAAATTGAACGAGATTTCAAGTTTTCGTTTTTCGACGATACGCGTATATGAGCGAAAAATCGTATATACGATATGAAAGAATGTTAAAAACTTTAATTCCAATATAAAATAGATGTTTGATCTTATGAAATGCAATGTTCTGAATCGATTGGTAACTTTTTTCTAACTGTGGCACAAGTATTATTAAAGATTTCACGATTTCATCTTCGCATATACCGAAATTCGCGTATGTCGATTAGGTTTTTCGACAATTATCATATGAAAACGCGGATTTAAACATAGCAGAAACGTTATACTCTTGTTATATTCTTTATTTTGCATCGATAGAATATAAAATCAATGAAATTGAACAAGAATTCAAGTTTTCGTTTTTCGACGATACGCGTATATAAGCGAAAAATCGTATATACGATATGAGAGAATGTTAAAATCTTTGATTCCAATATAAAATAGATGTTTGATCTTATGAAATTCAATGTTCTGAATCGATTGGTAACATTTTTCTAACTGTGGCACAAGAATTATTAAAGATTTCACGATTTTATCTTCGCATATACCGAAATTCGCGTATGTCGATTACGCTTTTCGACAATTATCATATGAAAACGCGAATTTAAACATAGTAAAACGTTATATTCTTGTTATATTCTTTATTCTGCATCGATAGAATATAAAATCAATGAAATTGAACGAGATTTCAAGTTTTCGTTTTTCGACGATACGCGTATATGATCGAAAAATCGAATATACGATATGAAAGAATGTTAAAAACTTTGATTCCAATATAAAATAGATCTTTGATCTTATGAAATGCAATGTTCTGAATCGATTGGTAACATTTTTCTAACTGTGGCACAAGAATTATTAAAGATTTCACGATTTTATCTTCGCATATTCGGAAATTCGCGTATGTCGATTACGTTTTTCGACAATTATCATATGAAAACGCGAATTTAAACATAGTAAAACGTTATATTCTTGTTATATTCTTTATTCTGCATCGATAGAATATAAAATCAATGAAATTGAACGAGATTTCAAGTTTTCGTTTTTCGACGATACATGTATATGAGCGAAAAATCGTATATACGATATGAAAGAATGTTAAAAACTTTAATTCCAATATAAAATAGATGTTTGATCTTATGAAATGCAATGTTCTGAGTCGATTGGTAAATTTTTTCTAACTGTGACACAAGTATTATTAAAGATTTCACGATTTTATCTTCGCATATACCGAAATTCGCGTATGTCGATTACGTTTTTCGACAATTATCATATGAAAACGCGAATTTAAAACTAGTAAAAACGTTATATTCTTGTTATATTCTATATCCTGCATCGATAGAATATAAAATCAATGAAATTGAAAGAGATTTCAAGTTTTCGTTATTCGACGATACCCGTATATGAGCGAAAAATCGTATATACGATATGAAAGAATGTTAAAAACTTTGATTCCAATATAAAATAGATTTTTCATCTTATGAAATGCAATGTCCTGAATCGATTGGTAACATTTATCTAACTGTGCCACAAGGATTATTAAAGATTTCACGATTTTATCTTCGCATATACCGAAATTCGCGTATGTCGATTAAGTTATTCGACAATTATCATATGAAAACGCGAATTTAAACATAGTAAAAACGTTATATTCTTGTTATATTCTTTATCCTGCATAGATAGAATATAAAATGAATGAAATTGAACGAGATATCAAGTTTTGGTTTTTTGACGATACCCGTATATGAGCGAAAAATCGTATATACGATATGAAAGAATGTTAAAAACTTTGATTCCAATATAAAATAGATGTTTGATCTTATGAAATGCAATGTCCTGAATCGATTGGAAACATTTCTCTAACTGTGGCACAAGTATTATTAAAGATTTCACGAATTTATCTTCGCATATACCGAAATTCGCGTATGTCGATTACGTTTTTCGACAATTATCATATGAAAACGCGTATTTAAACATAGTAAAAACGTTATATTCTTGTTATATTCTTTATCCTGCATCGATAGAATATAAAATAAATGAAATTGAACGAGATTTCAAGTTTTCGTTTTTCGACGATACGCGTATATGATCGAAAAATCGAATATACGATATGAAAGAATGTTAAAAACTTTGATTCCAATATAAAATAGATCTTTGATCTTATGAAATGCAATGTTCTGAATCGATTGGTAACATTTTTCTAACTGTGGCACAAGAATTATTAAAGATTTCACGATTTTGTCTTCGCATATTCGGAAATTCGCGTATGTCGATTACGTTTTTCGACAATTATCATATGAAAACGCGTATTTAAACATAGTAAAAACGTTATATTTTTGTTATATTCTTTTTTCTGCATCGATAGAATATAAAATCAATGAAATTGATCGAGATTTCAAGTTTTCGTTTTTCGACGATACGCGTATATGAGCGAAAAATCGTATATACGATATGAAAGAATGTTAAAAACTTTAATTCCAATATAAAATAGATGTTTGATCTTATGAAATGCAATGTTCTGAGTCGATTGGTAAATTTTTTCTAACTGTGACACAAGTATTATTAAAGATTTCACGATTTTATCTTCGCATATACCGAAATTCGCGTATGTCGATTACGTTTTTCGACAATTATCATATGAAAACGCGAATTTAAAACTAGTAAAAACGGTATATTCTTGTTATATTCTTTATCCTGCATCGATAGAATATAAAATCAATGAAATTGATCGAGAATTCAAGTTTTCGTTTTTCGACGATACGCGTATATGAGCGAAAAATCGTATATACGATATGAAAGATTGTTAAAAACTTTGATTCCAATATAAAATAGATGTTTGATATTATGAAATGCAATGTTCTGAATCGATTGGTAACATTGTTCTAACTGTGGCACAAGTATTATTAAAGATTTCACGATTTTATCTTCGCATATACCGAAATTCGCGTATGTCGATTAGGTTTTTCGACAATTATCATATGAAAACGCGTATTTAAACATAGTAAAAACGTTATATTCTTGTTATATTCTTTATCCTGGATCGATAGAATATAAAATCAATGAAATTGAACGAGATTTCAAGTTTTCGTTATTCGACGATACCCGTATATGAGCGAAAAATCGTATATACGATATGAAAGAATGTTAAAAACTTTGATTCCAATATAAAATAGATGTTTCATCTTATGAAATGCAATGTCCTGAATCAATTGGTAACATTTATCTAACTGTGCCACAAGTATTATTAAAGATTTCACGATTTTATCTTCGCATATACCGAAATTCGCGTATGTCGATTACGTTTTTCGACAATTATCATATGAAAACGCGAATTTAAACATAGTAAAAACGTTATATTATTGTTATAATCTTTATCCAGCATCGATAGAATATAAAATGAATGAAATTGAACGAGATATCAAGTTTACGTTTTTTGACGATACCCGTATATGAGCGAAAAATCGTATATACGATATGAATGAATGTTAAAAACTTTGATTCCAATATAAAATAGATGTTTGATCATATAAAATGCAATGTTCTGAATTGATTGGTAACATTTTTCTAACTGTGGCACAAGTATTATTAAAGATTTCACGATTTTATCTTCGCATATACCGAAATTCGCGTATGTCGATTACGTTTTTCGAGAATTATCATATGAGAACGCGTATTTAACATAGTAAAAACGTTATATTATGTTATATTCTTTATTCTTCATCGATTGAATATAAAATCAATGAAATTGAACGAGATTTCAAGTATTCGTTCTTCGACGATACGCGTATATGAGCGAAAAATCCTATATACGATATGAAAGAATGTTAAAATCTTTGATTTCAATATAAAATAGATGTTTGATCTTATGAAATGCAATGTTCTGAATCGATTGGTAACATTTTTCTAACTGTGGCATAAGTATTATTAAAGATTTCACGATTTTATCTTCGCATATAACGAAATTCGCGTATGTCGATTACGTTTTTCGACAATTATCATATGAAAACGCGTATTTAAACATAGTAAAAACGTTATATTATGTTATATTCTTTATTCTTCATCGATTGAATATAAAATCAATGAAATTGAACGAGATTTCAAGTTTTCGTTCTTCGACGATACGCGTATATGAGCGAAATATCGTATATATGATATGAAAGAATGTTAAAAACTTTGATTCCAATATAAAATAGATGTTTGATCTTATGAAATGCAATGTTCTGAATCGATTGGTAACATTTTTCTAACTGTGGCACAAGTATTATTAAAGATTTCACGATTTTATCTTCGCATATAACGAAATTCGCGTATGTCGATTACGTTTTTCGACAATTATCATATGAAAACGCGTATTTAAACATAGTAAAAACGTTATATTCTTGTTTTATTCTTTATTCTGCATCGATTGAATATTAAATCAATGAAATTGAACGAGATTTCAAGTTTTCGTTTTCTTAGATACGCGTATATGAGCGAAAAATCGTATATACGATATGAAAGAATGTTAAAAACTTTGATTCCAATATAAAATAGATGTTTCATCTTATGAAATGCAATGTCCTGAATCAATTGGTAACATTTATCTAACTGTGCCACAAGTATTATTAAAGATTTCACGATTTTATCTTCGCATATACCGAAATTCGCGTATGTCGATTACGTTTTTCGACAATTATCATATGAAAACGCGAATTTAAACATAGTAAAAACGTTATATTATTGTTATAATCTTTATCCAGCATCGATAGAATATAAAATGAATGAAATTGAACGAGATATCAAGTTTACGTTTTTTGACGATACCCGTATATGAGCGAAAAATCGTATATACGATATGAATGAATGTTAAAAACTTTGATTCCAATATAAAATAGATGTTTGATCATATAAAATGCAATGTTCTGAATTGATTGGTAACATTTTTCTAACTGTGGCACAAGTATTATTAAAGATTTCACGATTTTATCTTCGCATATACCGAAATTCGCGTATGTCGATTACGTTTTTCGAGAATTATCATATGAGAACGCGTATTTAACATAGTAAAAACGTTATATTATGTTATATTCTTTATTCTTCATCGATTGAATATAAAATCAATGAAATTGAACGAGATTTCAAGTATTCGTTCTTCGACGATACGCGTATATGAGCGAAAAATCCTATATACGATATGAAAGAATGTTAAAATCTTTGATTTCAATATAAAATAGATGTTTGATCTTATGAAATGCAATGTCCTGAATCAATTGGTAACATTTATCTAACTGTGCCACAAGTATTATTAAAGATTTCACGATTTTATCTTCGCATATACCGAAATTCGCGTATGTCGATTACGTTTTTCGACAATTATCATATGAAAACGCGAATTTAAACATAGTAAAAACGTTATATTATTGTTATAATCTTTATCCAGCATCGATAGAATATAAAATGAATGAAATTGAACGAGATATCAAGTTTACGTTTTTTGACGATACCCGTATATGAGCGAAAAATCGTATATACGATATGAATGAATGTTAAAAACTTTGATTCCAATATAAAATAGATGTTTGATCATATAAAATGCAATGTTCTGAATTGATTGGTAACATTTTTCTAACTGTGGCACAAGTATTATTAAAGATTTCACGATTTTATCTTCGCATATACCGAAATTCGCGTATGTCGATTACGTTTTTCGAGAATTATCATATGAGAACGCGTATTTAACATAGTAAAAACGTTATATTATGTTATATTCTTTATTCTTCATCGATTCAATATAAAATCAATGAAATTGAACGAGATTTCAAGTATTCGTTCTTCGACGATACGCGTATATGAGCGAAAAATCCTATATACGATATGAAAGAATGTTAAAATCTTTGATTTCAATATAAAATAGATGTTTGATCTTATGAAATGCAATGTTCTGAATCGATTGGTAACATTTTTCTAACTGTGGCATAAGTATTATTAAAGATTTCACGATTTTATCTTCGCATATAACGAAATTCGCGTATGTCGATTACGTTTTTCGACAATTATCATATGAAAACGCGTATTTAAACATAGTAAAAACGTTATATTATGTTATATTCTTTATTCTTCATCGATTGAATATAAAATCAATGAAATTGAACGAGATTTCAAGTTTTCGTTCTTCGACGATACGCGTATATGAGCGAAATATCGTATATATGATATGAAAGAATGTTAAAAACTTTGATTCCAATATAAAATAGATGTTTGATCTTATGAAATGCAATGTTCTGAATCGATTGGTAACATTTTTCTAACTGTGGCACAAGTATTATTAAAGATTTCACGATTTTATCTTCGCATATAACGAAATTCGCGTATGTCGATTACGTTTTTCGACAATTATCATATGAAAACGCGTATTTAAACATAGTAAAAACGTTATATTCTTGTTTTATTCTTTATTCTGCATCGATTGAATATTAAATCAATGAAATTGAACGAGATTTCAAGTTTTCGTTTTCTTAGATACGCGTATATGAGCGAAAAATCGTATATACGATATGAAAGAATGTTAAAATCTTTGATTTCAATATAAAATAGATGTTTGATCTTATGAAATGCAATGTTCTGAATCGATTGGTAACATTTTTCTAACTGTGGCATAAGTATTATTAAAGATTTCACGATTTTATCTTCCCATATAACGAAATTCTCGTATGTCGATTAGGTTTTTCGACAATTATCATATGAAAACGCGTATTTAAACATAGTAAAAACGTTATATTATGTTATATTCTTTATTCTTCATCCATAGAATATAAAATAAATGAAATTGAACGAGATTTCAAGTTTTCGTTATTCGACGATACCCGTATATGAGCGAAAAATCGTATATACGATATGAAAGAATGTTAAAAACTTTGATTCCAATATAAAATAGGTGTTTGATCATATGAAATGCAATGTTCTGAATCGATTGGTAACACTTTTCTAACTGTGGCACAAGTATTATTAAAGATTTCACGATTTTATCATCGCATATACCGAAATTCGCGTATGTCGAATACGTTTTTCGACAATTATCATATGAAAACGCGTATTTAAACATAGTAAAAACGTTATATTCTTGTTATATTCTTTATCCTGCATCGATAGAATATAAAATCAATGAAATTGAACTAGATTTCAAGTTTTCGTTATTCGACGATACCCGTATATGAGCGAAAAATCGTATATACTATATGAAAGAATGTTAAAAACTTTGATTCCAATATAAAATAGATGTTTCATCTTATGAAATGCAATGTCCTGAATCGATTGGTAACATTTATCTAACTGTGCCACAAGGATTATTAAAGATTTCACGATTTTATCTTCGCATATACCGAAATTCGCGTATGTCGATTAAGTTTTTCGACAATTATCATATGAAAAACGCGGATTTAAATATAGTCAAAACCTTATATTCTTGTTATATTCTTTATTCTGCATCGATAGAATATAAAATCAATGAAATTGAACGAGATTTCAAGTTTTCGTTTTTCGACGATACGCGTATATGAGCGAAAAATCGTATATACGATATGAAAGAATGTTAAAAACTTTAATTCCAATATAAAATAGATGTTTGATCTTATGAAATGCAATGTTCTGAATCGATTGGTAACTTTTTTCTAACTGTGGCACAAGTATTATTAAAGATTTCACGATTTTATCTTCCCATATACCGAAATTCGCGTATGTCGAATACGTTTATCGACAATTATCATATGAAAACGCGTATTTAAACATAGTAAAAACGTTTTATTCTTGTTATATTCTTTATTCTGCATCGATATAATATAAAATCAATGAAATTGATCGAGAATTCAAGTTTTCGTTTTTCGACGATACGCGTATATGAGCGAAAAATCGTATATACGATATGAAAGATTGTTAAAAACTTTGATTCCAATATAAAATAGATGTTTGATATTATGAAATGCAATGTTCTGAATCGATTGGTAACATTGTTCTAACTGTGGCACAAGTATTATTAAAGATTTCACGATTTTATCTTCGCATATACCGAAATTCGCGTATGTCGATTAGGTTTTTCGACAATTATCATATGAAAACGCGTATTTAAACATAGCAGAAACGTTATACTCTTGTTATATTCTTTATTCTGTATCGATAGAATATAAAATCAATGAAATTGAACAAGAATTCAAGTTTTGGTTTTTCGACGATACGCGTATATGAGCGAAAAATCGTATATATGATATGAGAGAATGTTAAAAACTTTGATTCCAATATAAAATGAGATGTTTGATCTTATGAAATGCAATGTTCTGAATCGATTGGTAACATTTTTCTAACTGTGGCACAAGTATTATTAAAGATTTCACGATTTTATCTTCGCATATACCGAAATTCGCGTATGTCGATTACGCTTTTCGACAATTATCATATGAAAACGCGTATACAAACATAGTAAAAATGTTATATTCTTGTTATATTCTTTATTCTGCATCGATAGAATATAAAATCAATGAAATTGAACGAGGTTTCAAGTTTTCGTTTTTCGACGATACGCGTATATGATCGAAAAATCGAATATACGATATGAAAGAATGTTAAAAACTTTGATTCCAATATAAAATAGATCTTTGATCTTATGAAATGCAATGTTCTGAATCGATTGGTAACATTTTTCTAACTGTGGCACAAGAATTATTAAAGATTTCACGATTTCATCTTCGCATATACCGAAATTCGCGTATGTCGATTACGTTTTTCGACAATTATCATATGAAAACGCGAATTTAAACATAGTAAAAACGTTATATTCTTGTTATATTCTTTATCCTGGATCGATAGAATATAAAATCAATGAAATTGAACGAGATTTCAAGTTTTCGTTATTCGACGATACCCGTATATGAGCGAAAAATCGTATATACGATATGAAAGAATGTTAAAAACTTTGATTCCAATATAAAATAGATGTTTCATCTTACGAAATGCAATGTTCTGAACCGATTGGTAACATTTTTCTAACTGTGGCACAAGTGGTATTAAAGATTTCACGATTTTATCTTCGCATAAACCGAAATTCGCGTATGTCGATTAAGTTTTTCGACAATTATCATATGAAAACGCGTATTTAAACATAGTAATAACGTTATATTCTTGTTATATTCTTTATTCTGCATCGATAGAATATAAAATCAATGAACTTGAACGAGATTTCAAGTTTTCGTTTTTCGACGATACGCGTATATGAGCGAAAAATCATATATACGATATGAAAGAATGTTAAAATCTTTTATTCCAATATAAAATAGATGTTTGTTCCTATGAAATGCAATGTTCTGAATCGATTGGTAACATTTTTCTAACTGTGGCACAAGTATCATTAAAGATTTCACGATTTTATCATCGCATATACCGAAATGCGCGTATGTCGATTACGTTTTTCGACAATTATCATATGAAAACGCGTATTTAAATATAGTAAACACGTTATATTCTTGTTATATTCTTTATTCTGCATCGATAGAATATAAAATCAATGAAATTGAACGAGATTTCAAGTTTTCGTTTTTCGACGATACGCGTATATGAGCGAAAAATCGTATATACGATATGAATGAATGTTAAAAACTTTGATTCCAATATAAAATAGATGTTTGATCTTATGAAATGCAATGTTCTAAATCGATTGGTAACATTGTTCTAACTGTGGCACAAGTATTATTAAAGATTTCACGATTTTATCTTCGCATATACCGAAATTCGCGTATGTCGATTACGTTTTTCGACAATTATCATATGAAAACGCGTATTTAAACATAGTAAAAACGTTATATTCTTGTTATATTCTTTATTCTGCATCGATAGAATATAAAATCAATGAAATTGAACGAGATTTCAAGTTTTCGCTTTTCGACGATACGCCTATATGAGCGAAATATCGTATATACGATATGAAAGAATTTTAAAAACTTTTATTCCAATATAAAATAGATGTTTGATCTCATGAAATGCAATGTTCTAAATCGATTGGTAACATTTTTCTAACTGTGGCACAAGTATTATTAAAGATTTCACGTTTTTATCTTCGCATATACCGAAATTCGCGTATGTCGATTACGTTTTTCTACAATTATCATATGAAAACGCGTATTTAAACAAAGTAAGAACGTTATATTCTTGTTATATTCTTTATTCTTCATCGATAGAATATTAAATCAATAAAATTGAACGAGATTTCAAGTTTTCCTTTTTCGACTGTACGCGTATATGACCGAAAAATCGTATATACGATATGAAAGAATGTAAAAAACTTTGATTCCAATATAAAATAGATGTTTGATCTTATGAAATGCAATGTTCTGAATCGATTGGTAACATTTTTCTTACTTTGGCACAAGTATTATTAAAGATTTCACGATTTAATCTTCGCATATACCGAAATTCGCGTATGTCGATTACGTTTTTCGACAATTATCATATGAAAACGCGTATTTAAGCATAGTAAAAACGTTATATTCCTGTTATATTCTTTATTCTGCATCGATAAAATATAAAATCAAAGAAATTGAATGAGATTTCAAGTTTTCGTTTTTCGACGATACGCGTATTTGAGCGAAAAATCGTATATACGATATGAAAGAATGTTAAAAGCTTTGATTCCAATATAAAATGGATTTTTGATCATATGAAATGCAATGATCTGAATCGATTGGTAACATTTTCTAACTGTGGCACAAGTATTATTAAAGATTTCACGATTTTATCTTCGCATATACCGAAATTCGCGTATGTCGATTACGTTTTTCGACAATTATCATATGAAAACGCGAATTTAAACATAGTAAAAACGTTATATTCTTGTTATATTCTTTATCCTGGATCGATAGAATATAAAATCAATGAAATTGAACGAGATTTCAAGTTTTCGTTATTCGACGATACCCGTATATGAGCGAAAAATCGTATATACGATATGAAAGAATGTTAAAAACTTTGATTCCAATATAAAATAGATGTTTCATCTTATGAAATGCAATGTCCTGAATCAATTGGTAACATTTATCTAACTGTGCCACAAGTATTATTAAAGATTTCACGATTTTATCTTCGCATATACCGAAATTCGCGTATGTCGATTACGTTTTTCGACAATTATCATATGAAAACGCGAATTTAAACATAGTAAAAACGTTATATTATTGTTATAATCTTTATCCAGCATCGATAGAATATAAAATGAATGAAATTGAACGAGATATCAAGTTTACGTTTTTTGACGATATCCGTATATGAGCGAAAAATCGTATATACGATATGAATGAATGTTAAAAACTTTGATTCCAATATAAAATAGATGTTTGATCATATAAAATGCAATGTTCTGAATTGATTGGTAACATTTTTCTAACTGTGGCACAAGTATTATTAAAGATTTCACGATTTTATCTTCGCATATACCGAAATTCGCGTATGTCGATTACGTTTTTCGAGAATTATCATATGAGAACGCGTATTTAACATAGTAAAAACGTTATATTATGTTATATTCTTTATTCTTCATCGATTGAATATAAAAACAATGAAATTGAACGAGATTTCAAGTATTCGTTCTTCGACGATACGCGTATATGAGCGAAAAATCCTATATACGATATGAAAGAATGTTAAAATCTTTGATTTCAATATAAAATAGATGTTTGATCTTATGAAATGCAATGTTCTGAATCGATTGGTAACATTTTTCTAACTGTGGCATAAGTATTATTAAAGATTTCACGATTTTATCTTCGCATATAACGAAATTCTCGTATGTCGATTACGTTTTTCGACAATTATCATATGAAAACGCGTATTTAAACATAGTAAAAACGTTATATTATGTTATATTCTTTATTCTTCATCGATTGAATATAAAATCAATGAAATTGAACGAGATTTCAAGTTTTCGTTCTTCGACGATACGCGTATATGAGCGAAATATCGTATATATGATATGAAAGAATGTTAAAAACTTTGATTCCAATATAAAATAGATGTTTGATCTTATGAAATGCAATGTTCTGAATCGATTGGTAACATTTTTCTAATTGTGGCACAAGTATTATTAAAGATTTCACGATTTTATCTTCGCATATAACGAAATTCGCGTATGTCGATTACGTTTTTCGACAATTATCATATGAAAACGCGTATTTAAACATAGTAAAAACGTTATATTCTTGTTTTATTCTTTATTCTGCATCGATTGAATATTAAATCAATGAAATTGAACGAGATTTCAAGTTTTCGTTTTCTTAGATACGCGTATATGAGCGAAAAATCGTATATACGATATGAAAGAATGTTAAAATCTTTGATTTCAATATAAAATAGATGTTTGATCTTATGAAATGCAATGTTCTGAATCGATTGGTAACATTTTTCTAACTGTGGCATAAGTATTATTAAAGATTTCACGATTTTATCTTCCCATATAACGAAATTCTCGTATGTCGATTAGGTTTTTCGACAATTATCATATGAAAACGCGTATTTAAACATAGTAAAAACGTTATATTATGTTATATTCTTTATTCTTCATCCATAGAATATAAAATAAATGAAATTGAACGAGATTTCAAGTTTTCGTTATTCGACGATACCCGTATATGAGCGAAAAATCGTATATACGATATGAAAGAATGTTAAAAACTTTGATTCCAATATAAAATAGGTGTTTGATCATATGAAATGCAATGTTCTGAATCGATTGGTAACACTTTTCTAACTGTGGCACAAGTATTATTAAAGATTTCACGATTTTATCATCGCATATACCGAAATTCGCGTATGTCGAATACGTTTTTCGACAATTATCATATGAAAACGCGTATTTAAACATAGTAAAAACGTTATATTCTTGTTATATTCTTTATCCTGCATCGATAGAATATAAAATCAATGAAATTGAACTAGATTTCAAGTTTTCGTTATTCGACGATACCCGTATATGAGCGAAAAATCGTATATACTATATGAAAGAATGTTAAAAACTTTGATTCCAATATAAAATAGATGTTTCATCTTATGAAATGCAATGTCCTGAATCGATTGGTAACATTTATCTAACTGTGCCACAAGGATTATTAAAGATTTCACGATTTTATCTTCGCATATACCGAAATTCGCGTATGTCGATTAAGTTTTTCGACAATTATCATATGAAAAACGCGGATTTAAATATAGTCAAAACCTTATATTCTTGTTATATTCTTTATTCTGCATCGATAGAATATAAAATCAATGAAATTGAACGAGATTTCAAGTTTTCGTTTTTCGACGATACGCGTATATGAGCGAAAAATCGTATATACGATATGAAAGAATGTTAAAAACTTTAATTCCAATATAAAATAGATGTTTGATCTTATGAAATGCAATGTTCTGAATCGATTGGTAACTTTTTTCTAACTGTGGCACAAGTATTATTAAAGATTTCACGATTTTATCTTCCCATATACCGAAATTCGCGTATGTCGAATACGTTTATCGACAATTATCATATGAATACGCGTATTTAAACATAGTAAAAACGTTTTATTCTTGTTATATTCTTTATTCTGCATCGATATAATATAAAATCAATGAAATTGATCGAGAATTCAAGTTTTCGTTTTTCGACGATACGCGTATATGAGCGAAAAATCGTATATACGATATGAAAGATTGTTAAAAACTTTGATTCCAATATAAAATAGATGTTTGATATTATGAAATGCAATGTTCTGAATCGATTGGTAACATTGTTCTAACTGTGGCACAAGTATTATTAAAGATTTCACGATTTTATCTTCGCATATACCGAAATTCGCGTATGTCGATTAGGTTTTTCGACAATTATCATATGAAAACGCGTATTTAAACATAGCAGAAACGTTATACTCTTGTTATATTCTTTATTCTGTATCGATAGAATATAAAATCAATGAAATTGAACAAGAATTCAAGTTTTGGTTTTTCGACGATACGCGTATATGAGCGAAAAATCGTATATATGATATGAGAGAATGTTAAAAACTTTGATTCCAATATAAAATGAGATGTTTGATCTTATGAAATGCAATGTTCTGAATCGATTGGTAACATTTTTCTAACTGTGGCACAAGTATTATTAAAGATTTCACGATTTTATCTTCGCATATACCGAAATTCGCGTATGTCGATTACGCTTTTCGACAATTATCATATGAAAACGCGTATACAAACATAGTAAAAATGTTATATTCTTGTTATATTCTTTATTCTGCATCGATAGAATATAAAATCAATGAAATTGAACGAGGTTTCAAGTTTTCGTTTTTCGACGATACGCGTATATGATCGAAAAATCGAATATACGATATGAAAGAATGTTAAAAACTTTGATTCCAATATAAAATAGATCTTTGATCTTATGAAATGCAATGTTCTGAATCGATTGGTAACATTTTTCTAACTGTGGCACAAGAATTATTAAAGATTTCACGATTTCATCTTCGCATATACCGAAATTCGCGTATGTCGATTACGTTTTTCGACAATTATCATATGAAAACGCGAATTTAAACATAGTAAAAACGTTATATTCTTGTTATATTCTTTATCCTGGATCGATAGAATATAAAATCAATGAAATTGAACGAGATTTCAAGTTTTCGTTATTCGACGATACCCGTATATGAGCGAAAAATCGTATATACGATATGAAAGAATGTTAAAAACTTTGATTCCAATATAAAATAGATGTTTCATCTTACGAAATGCAATGTTCTGAACCGATTGGTAACATTTTTCTAACTGTGGCACAAGTGGTATTAAAGATTTCACGATTTTATCTTCGCATAAACCGAAATTCGCGTATGTCGATTAAGTTTTTCGACAATTATCATATGAAAACGCGTATTTAAACATAGTAATAACGTTATATTCTTGTTATATTCTTTATTCTGCATCGATAGAATATAAAATCAATGAACTTGAACGAGATTTCAAGTTTTCGTTTTTCGACGATACGCGTATATGAGCGAAAAATCATATATACGATATGAAAGAATGTTAAAATCTTTTATTCCAATATAAAATAGATGTTTGTTCCTATGAAATGCAATGTTCTGAATCGATTGGTAACATTTTTCTAACTGTGGCACAAGTATCATTAAAGATTTCACGATTTTATCATCGCATATACCGAAATGCGCGTATGTCGATTACGTTTTTCGACAATTATCATATGAAAACGCGTATTTAAATATAGTAAACACGTTATATTCTTGTTATATTCTTTATTCTGCATCGATAGAATATAAAATCAATGAAATTGAACGAGATTTCAAGTTTTCGTTTTTCGACGATACGCGTATATGAGCGAAAAATCGTATATACGATATGAATGAATGTTAAAAACTTTGATTCCAATATAAAATAGATGTTTGATCTTATGAAATGCAATGTTCTAAATCGATTGGTAACATTGTTCTAACTGTGGCACAAGTATTATTAAAGATTTCACGATTTTATCTTCGCATATACCGAAATTCGCGTATGTCGATTACGTTTTTCGACAATTATCATATGAAAACGCGTATTTAAACATAGTAAAAACGTTATATTCTTGTTATATTCTTTATTCTGCATCGATAGAATATAAAATCAATGAAATTGAACGAGATTTCAAGTTTTCGCTTTTCGACGATACGCGTATATGAGCGAAATATCGTATATACGATATGAAAGAATTTTAAAAACTTTTATTCCAATATAAAATAGATGTTTGATCTCATGAAATGCAATGTTCTAAATCGATTGGTAACATTTTTCTAACTGTGGCACAAGTATTATTAAAGATTTCACGTTTTTATCTTCGCATATACCGAAATTCGCGTATGTCGATTACGTTTTTCTACAATTATCATATGAAAACGCGTATTTAAACAAAGTAAGAACGTTATATTCTTGTTATATTCTTTATTCTTCATCGATAGAATATTAAATCAATAAAATTGAACGAGATTTCAAGTTTTCCTTTTTCGACTGTACGCGTATATGACCGAAAAATCGTATATACGATATGAAAGAATGTAAAAAACTTTGATTCCAATATAAAATAGATGTTTGATCTTATGAAATGCAATGTTCTGAATCGATTGGTAACATTTTTCTTACTTTGGCACAAGTATTATTAAAGATTTCACGATTTAATCTTCGCATATACCGAAATTCGCGTATGTCGATTACGTTTTTCGACAATTATCATATGAAAACGCGTATTTAAACATAGTAAAAACGTTATATTCCTGTTATATTCTTTATTCTGCATCGATAAAATATAAAATCAAAGAAATTGAATGAGATTTCAAGTTTTCGTTTTTCGACGATACGCGTTTTTGAGCGAAAAATCGTATATACGATATGAAAGAATGTTAAAAGCTTTGATTCCAATATAAAATGGATTTTTGATCATATGAAATGCAATGTTCTGAATCGATTGGTAACATTTTCTAACTGTGGCACAAGTATTATTAAAGATTTCACGATTTTATCTTCGCATATACCGAAATTCGCGTATGTCGATTACGTTTTTCGATAATTATCATATGAAAACGCGTATTTAAACATAATAAAAACGTTATATTCTTGTTATATTCTTTATTCTGCATCGATAGAATATAAAATCAATGAAATTGAACGAGATTTCAAGTTTTCGTTTTTCGACGATACGCGTATATGAGCGAAAAATCGTATAAACGATATGAAAGAATGTTAAAAACTTTGATTCCAATATAAAATAGATGTTTGATCTTATGAAATGCAATGTTCTGAACCGATTGGTAACATTTTTCTAACTGTGGCACAAGTGGTATTAAAGATTTCACGATTTTATCTTCGCATAAACCGAAATTCGCGTATGTCGATTAAGTTTTTCGACAATTATCATATGAAAACGCGTATTTAAACATAGTAATAACGTTATATTCTTGTTATATTCTTTATTCTGCATCGATAGAATATAAAATCAATGAACTTGAACGAGATTTCAAGTTTTCGTTTTTCGACGATACGCGTATATGAGCGAAAAATCATATATACGATATGAAAGAATGTTAAAATCTTTTATTCCAATATAAAATAGATGTTTGTTCCTATGAAATGCAATGTTCTGAATCGATTGGTAACATTTTTCTAACTGTGGCACAAGTATTATTAAAGATTTCACGATTTTATCATCGCATATACCGAAATGCGCGTATGTCGATTACGTTTTTCGACAATTATCATATGAAAACGCGTATTTAAATATAGTAAAAACGTTATATTCTTGTTATATTCTTTATTCTGCATCGATAGAATATAAAATCAATGAAATTGAACGAGATTTCAAGTTTTCGTTTTTCGACGATACGCGTATATGAGCGAAAAATCGTATATACGATATGAAAGAATGTTAAAAACTTTGATTCCAATATAAAATAGATGTTTGATCTTATGAAATGCAATGTTCTAAATCGATTGGTAACATTGTTCTAACTGTGGCACAAGTATTATTAAAGATTTCACGATTTTATCTTCGCATATACCGAAATTCGCGTATGTCGATTACGTTTTTCGACAATTATCATATGAAAACGCGTATTTAAACATAGTAAAAACGTTATATTCTTGTTATATTCTTTATTCTGCATCGATAGAATATAAAATCAATGAAATTGAACGAGATTTCAAGTTTTCGCTTTTCGACGATACGCGTATATGAGCGAAATATCGTATATACGATATGAAAGAATGTTAAAAACTTTTATTCCAATATAAAATAGATGTTTGATCTGATGAAATGCAATGTTCTGAATCGATTGGTAACATTGTTCTAACTGTGGAACAAGTATTATTAAAGATTTCACGATTTCATCTTCGCATATACCGAAATTCGCGTATGTCGATTACGTTTTTCGACAATTATCATATGAAAACGCGTATTTAAACATAGTAAGAACGTTATATTCTTGTTATATTCTTTATTCTTCATCGATAGAATGTTAAATCAATGAAATTGAACGAGATTTCAAGTTTTCGCTTTTCGACGATACGCGTATATGAGCGAAAAATCGTATATATGATATGAAAGAATGTTAAAAACTTTGATTCCAATATAAAATAGATGTTTGATCTTATGAAATGCAATGTTCTGAATCGATTGGTAACATTTATCTAACTGTGGCACAAGTATTATTAAAGATTTCACGATTTTATCTTCGCATATACCGAAATTCGCGTATGTCGATTACGTTTTTCGACAATTATAATATGAATACGCGTATTTAAACATAGTAAAAACGTTATATTCTTTTTATATTCTTTATTCTGCATCGATAGAATATAAAATCAATGAAATTGAACGCGATTACAAGTTTTCGTTATTGGACGATACGCGTATATGAGCGAAAAAACTTATATAGGATATGAAAGAATATTAAAAACTTTGATTCCATTATAAACTAGATGTTTGTTCCTATGAAATGCAATGTTCTGAATCGATTGGTAACATTTTTCTAACTGTGGCACAAGTATTAATAAAGATTTCACGATTTTATCATCGCATATAACGAAATTCGCGTATGTCGATTACGTTTTTCGACAATTATCATATGAAAACGCGTATTTAAACATAGTAAAAACGTTATATTCTTGTTATATTCTTTATTCTGCATCGATAGAATATAAAATCAATGAAATTGAACGAGATTTCAAGTTTTCGTTTTTCGACGATACGCGTATATGAGCGAAAAATCGTATATACGATATGAAAGAATGTTAAAAACTTTGATTCCAATATAAAATAGATGTTTCATCTTATGAAATGCAATGTTCTGAATCGATTGGTAACATTTTTCTAACTGTGGCACTAGTATTATTAAAGATTTCACGATTTTATTTTCGGATATACCGAAATTCGCGTATGTCGATTATGTTTTTCAACAATTATCATATGAAACCGCGTATTTAAACATAAAAAAACGTTATATTCTTGTTATATTCTTTATTCTGCATCGATAGAATAAGAAATCAATGAAATTGAACGAGATTTCAAGTTTTCGTTTTTCGACGATACGCGTACATGAGCGAAAAATCGTATATACGATATAAAAAGAATATTAAAAACTTTGATTCCAATATAAAATAGATGTTTGATCTTATGAAATGCAATATTCTGAATCGATTGGTAACATTTTTCTATCTGTGGCACAAGTATTATTTAAGATTTCACGATTTTATCTTCGCATATACCGAAATTCGCGTATGTCGATTACGTTTTTCTACAATTGTCATATGAAAACGCGTATTCAAACATAGTAAAAACGTTATATTCTTGTTAAATTCATTATTCTGCATCGATAGAATATAAAATCAATGAAATTGAACGAGATTTCAAGTTTTCGTTTTTCGACGATACTAGTATATGAGCGAAAAATCGTATATACGATATGAAAGAATGTTAAAAACTTTGATTCCAATATAAAATAGATGTTTGATCTTATGAAATGCAATGTTCTGAATCGATTGGTAACATTTTTCTAACTGTAGCACAAGTATTATTAAAGATTTCACGATTTTATCTTCGCATATACCGAAATTCGCGTATGTCGATTACGTTTTTCGACAATTATCATATGAAAACGCGTATCTAAACATAGTAAAATATTATATTCTTGTTATATTTATTATTCTGCATCGATAGAATATAAAATCAATGAAATTGAACGAGATTTCAAGTTTTCGTTTTTCGACGATACGCGTATATGAGCGAAAAATCCTATAAACGATATGAAAGAATGTTAAAAACTTTGATTCCAATATAAAATAGATGTTTGATCTTATGAAATGCAATGTTCTGAATCGATTGGTAACATTTTTCTAACTGTCGCACAAGTATTATTAAAGATTTCACGATTTTATCTTCGCATATAACGAAATTCGCGTATGTCGATTACGTTTTTCGACAATTATCATATGAAAACGCGTATTTAAACATAGTAAAAACGTTATATTCTTGTTATATTCTTTATTCTGCATCGATAGAATATAAAATCAATGAAACTGAACGAGATTTCAAACTTTCGTTTTTCGACGATACGCGTATATGAGCGAAAAATCGTATATACAATATGAAAGAATGTTAAAAACTTCGATTCCAATATAAAATAGATGTTTGATCTTATGAAATGCAATGTTCTGAATTGATTGGTAACTTTTTTCTAACTGTGGCACAAGTATTATTAAAAATTTCACGGTTTTATCTTCGTATATATCGAAATTCGCGTATGTCGATTACGTTTTTCGACAATTATCATATGAAAACGCGTATTTAAACATAGTAAAAACGTTATATTATGTTATATTCTTTATTCTGCATCGATTGAATATAAAATCAATGAAATTGAACGAGATTTCAAGTTTTCGTTTTCGTAGATACGCGTATATGAGCGAAAAATAGTATATAAGATATGAAAGAATGTTAAAATCTTTGATTTCAATATAAAATAGACGTTTGATCTTATGAAATGCAATGTTCTGAATCGATTGGTAACATTTTTCTAACTGTGGCACAAGTATTATTAAAGATTTCACGATTTTATCTTCGCATATAACGAAATTCGCGTATGTCGATTACGTTTTTCGACAATTATCATATGAAAACGTATATTTAAACATAGTAAAAACGTTATATTCTTGTTATATCATTTATTCTGCATCGATTGAATATTAAATCAATGAAATTGAACGAGATTTCAAGTTTTCGTTTTTCGACTATACGCGTATATGAGCGAAAAATCGTATAAACGATATTAATGAATGTTAAAAACTTTGATTCCAATATAAAATAGATGTTTGATCTTATGAAATGCAATGTTCTGAATCGATTGGTAACATTTTTCTAACTGTCGCACAAGTATTATTAAAGATTTCACGATTTTATCTTCGCATATAACGAAATTCGCGTATGTCGATTACGTTTTTCGACAATTATCATATGAAAACGCGTATTTAAACATAGTAAAAACGTTATATTCTTGTTATATTCTTTATTCTGCATCGATAGAATATAAAATCAATGAAATTTAACGAGATTTCAAACTTTCGTTTTTCGACGATACGCGTATATGAGCGAAAAATCGTATATACAATATGAAAGAATGTTAAAAACTTCGATTCCAATATAAAATAGATGTTTGATCTTATGAAATGCAATGTTCTGAATTGATTGGTAACATTTTTCTAACTGTGGCACAAGTATTATTAAAGATTTCACGATTTTATCTTCACATATACCGAAATTCGCGTATGTTGATTTGGTTTTTCGACAATTATCATATGAAAACGCGTATTTAAACATAGTAAAAACGTTACATTCTTGTTATATTCCTTATTCTGCATCGATAGAATATAAAATCAATGAAATTGTACGAGTTTTCAAGTTTTCGTTTTTCGACGGTACGCGTATATGAGCGAAAAATCGTATATACGATATGAAAGAATGTTAAAATTTTGATTCCAAAATAAAATAGATATTTGATCTTATGAAATGCAATGTTCTGAATCGATTGGTAACATTTTTCTAACTGTGGCACAAGTATTATTTAAGATTTCACGATTTTATCTTCGCATATACCGAAATTCGCGTATGTCGATTACGTTTTTCTACAATTGTCATATGAAAACGCGTATTCAAACATTTTAAAAACGTTATATTCTTGTTATATTCTTTATTCTTCATCGATAGAATATTAAATCAATAAAATTGAACGAGATTTCAAGTTTTCGTTTTTCGACGATACGCGTATATGACCGAAAAATCGTATATACGATATGAAAGAATGTTAAAAACTTTGATTCCAATTTAAGATAGATGTATGATCTTATGAAATGCAATGTTCTGAATCGATTGGTAACATTTTTCTAACTGTGGCACAAGTATTATTAAAGTTTTCACAATTTTATCTTCGCATATACAGAAATTCGCGTATGTTGATTTTGTTTTTCGACAATTATCATATGAAAACGCGTATTTAAACATAGTAAAAATGTTACATTCTTGTTATATTCCTTATTCTGCATCGATAGAATATAAAATCAATGAAATTGTACGAGTTTTCAAGTTTTCGTTTTTCGACGGTACGCGTATGTGAGCGAAAAATCGTATATACGATATGAAAGAATGTTAAAATTTTGATTCCAATATAAAATAGATATTTGATCTTATGAAATGCAATGTTCTGAATCGATTGGTAACATTTTTCTAACTGTGGCACAAGTATTATTTAAGATTTCACGATTTTATCTTCGCATATACCGAAATTCGCGTTTGTCGATTACGTTTTTCTACAATTGTCATATGAAAACGCCTATTCAAACATAGTAAAAACGTTATATTCTTGTTATATTCTTTATTCTTCATCGATAGAATATTAAATCAATAAAATTGAACGAGATTTCAAGTTTTCGTTTTTCGACGATACGCGTATATGACCGAAAAATCGTATATACGATATGAAAGAATGTTAAAATTTTGATTCCAATATAAAATAGATGTTTGATCTTATGAAATGCAATGTTCTGAATCGATTGGTAACATATTTCTAACTGTGGCACAAGTATTATTTAAGATTTCACGATTTTATCTTCGCATATACCGAAATTCGCGTATGTCGATTACGTTTTTCGACTATTATCATTAGAAAACGCTTTTTAAAGATAGTAAAAACGTTATATTCTTGTTATATATTTATTCTTCATCGATAGAATATAAAATCAATGAAATTGAACGCGATGTCATGTTTTCGTTTTTCGACGATACGCGTATATGAGCGAAAAATCGTATATACAATATGAAAGAATGTTAAAAACTTCGATTCCAATATAAAATAGATGTTTGATCTTATGAAATGCAATGTTCTGAATTGATTGGTAACATTTTTCTAACTGTGGCACAAGTATTATTAAAGATTTCACGATTTTATCTTCGCATATACCGAAATTCGCGTATGTTGATTTTGTTTTTCGACAATTATCATATGAAAACGCGTATTTAAACATAGTAAAAATGTTACATTCTTGTTATATTCCTTATTCTGCATCGATAGAATATAAAATCAATGAAATTGTACGAGTTTTCAAGTTTTCGTTTTTCGACGGTACGCGTATATGAGCGAAAAATCGTATATACGATATGAAAGAATGTTAAAATTTTGATTCCAATATAAAATAGATATTTGATCTTATGAAATGCAATGTTCTGAATCGATTGGTAACATTTTTCTAACTGTGGCACAAGTATTATTTAAGATTTCACGATTTTATCTTCGCATATATCGAAATTCGCGTATGTCGATTACGTTTTTCTACAATTGTCATATGAAAACGCGTATTCAAACATAGTAAAAACGTTATATTCTTGTTATATTCTTTATTCTTCATCGATAGAATATTAAATCAATAAAATTGAACGAGATTTCAAGTTTTCGTTTTTCGACGATACGCGTATATGAGCGAAAAATCGTATAAACAATATGAAAGAATGTTAAAAACTTTGATTCCAATATAAAATAGATGTTTGATCTTATGAAATGCAATGTTCTGAATCGATTGGTAACATTTTTCTAACTGTAGCAAAAGTATTATTAAAGATTACACGATTTTATCTTCGCATATACCGAAATTCGCGTATGTCGATTACGTTTTTCTACAATTATCATATGACGACGCGTATTTAAACATAGTAAAAACGTTATATTCTTGTTATATTCTTTATTCTGCATCGATAGAATATAAAATCAATGAAATTGAACGCGATGTCAAGTTTTCGATTTCGACGATACGCGTATATGAGCGAAAAATCGTATATACGATATGAAAGAATGTTAAAAACTTTGATTCCAATATAGAATAGATGTTTGATCTTATGACATGCAATGTTCTGAATCGATTGGTAACATTTTTCTAACTATGGCACTAGTATTATTAACGATTTCACGATTTTATCTTCTCATATACCGAAATTCGCGTATGTCGATTACGTTTTTCGACTATTATCATTAGAAAACGCGTTTTAAACATAGTAAAAACGTTATATTCTTGTTATATATTTATTCTTCATCGATAGAATATAAAATCAATGAAATTGAACGCGATGTCATGTTTTCGTTTTTCGACGATACGCGTATATGAGCGAAAAATCGTATATACGATATGAAAGAATGTTAAAATTTTGATTCCAATATAAAATAGATGTTTGATCTTATGAAATGCAATGTTCTGAATCGATTGGTAACATATTTCTAACTGTGGCACAAGTATTATTTAAGATTTCACGATTTTATCTTCGCATATACCGAAATTCGCGTATGTCGATTACGTTTTTCGACTATTATCATATGAAAACGCGTTTTAAACATAGTAAAAACGTTATATTCTTGTTATATTCTTTATTCTGCATCGATAGAATATAAAATCAATGAAATTTAACGAGATTTCAAACTTTCGTTTTTCGACGATACGCGTATATGAGCGAAAAATCGTATATACAATATGAAAGAATGTTAATAACTTCGATTCCAATATAAAATGGATGTTTGATCTTATGAAATGCAATGTTCTGAATTGATTGGTAACATTTTTCTAACTGTGGCACAAGTATTATTAAAGATTTCACGATTTAATCTTCGCATATACCGAAATTCGCGTATGTTGATTTTGTTTTTCGACAATTATCATATGAAAACGCGTATTTAAACATAGTAAAAATGTTACATTCTTGTTATATTCCTTATTCTGCATCGATAGAATATAAAATCAATGAAATTGCACGAGTTTTCAAGTTTTCGTTTTTCGACGGTACGCGTATATGAGCGAAAAATCGTATATACGATATGAAAGAATGTTAAAATTTTGATTCCAATATAAAATAGATCTTTGATCTTATGAAATGCAATGTTCTGAATCGATTGGTAACATTTTTCTAACTGTGGCACAAGTATTATTAAAGATTTCACAATTTTATCTTCTCATATACCGAAATTCGCGTATGTCGATTAGGTTTTTCTACAATTATCATATGACGACGCGTATTTAAACATAGTAAAAACGTTATATTCTTGTTATATTCTTTATTCTGCATCGATAGAATATAAAATCTATGAAATTGAACGCGATGTCAAGTTTTCGATTTCGACGATACGCGTATATGAGCGAAAAATCGTATATACGATATGAAAGGATGTTAAAAACGTTGATTCCAATATAGAATAGATGTTTGATCTTATGAAATGCAATGTTCTGAATCGATTGGTAACATATTTCTAACTGTGGCACAAGTATTATTTAAGATTTCACGATTTTATCTTCGCATATACCGAAATTCGCGTATGTCGATTACGTTTTTCGACTATTATCATTAGAAAACGCGTTTTAAACATAGTAAAAACGTTATATTCTTGTTATATATTTATTCTTCATCGATAGAATATAAAATCAATGAAATCGAACGCGATGTCAAGTTTTCGTTTTTCGACGATACGCGTATATGAGCGAAAAATCGTATATACGATATGAAAGAATGTTAAAATTTTGATTCCAATATAAAATAGATGTTTGATCTTATGAAATGCAATGTTCTGAATCGATTGGTAACATTTTTCTAACTGTGGCACAAGTATTATTAAAGATTTCACAATTTTATCTTCCCATATACCGAAATTCGCGTATGTCGATTACGTTTTTCTACAATTATCATATGACGACGCGTATTTAAACATAGTAAAAACGTTATATTCTTGTTATATTCTTTATTCTGAATCGATAGAATATAAAATCAATGAAATTGAACGCGATGTCAAGTTTTCGATTTCGACGATACGCGTATATGAGCGAAAAATCGTATATACGATATGAAAGAATGTTAAAAACGTTGATTCCAATATAGAATAGATGTTTGATCTTATGACATGCAATGTTCTGAATCGATTGGTAACATTTTTCTAACTATGGCACTAGTATTGATAAAGATTTCACGATTTTATCTTCTCATATACCGAAATTCGCGTATGTCGATTACGTTTTTCGACTATTATCATTAGAAAACGCGTTTTAAACATAGTAAAAACGTTATATTCTTGTTATATATTTATTCTTCATCGATAGAATATAAAATCAATGAAATCGAACGCGATGTCAAGTTTTCGTTTTTCGACGATACGCGTATATGAGCGAAAAATCGTATATACGATATGAAAGAATGTTAAAATTTTGATTCCAATATAAAATAGATGTTTGATCTTATGAAATGCAATGTTCTGAATCGATTGGTAACATATTTCTAACTGTGGCACAAGTATTATTTAAGATTTCACGATTTTATCTTCGCATATACCGAAATTCGCGTATGTCGATTACGTTTTTCTACAATTATCATATGAAAACGCGTATTTAAACATAGTAAAATATTATATTCTCGTTATATTCATTATTCTGCATCGATAGAATATAAAATCAATGAAATTGAATGAGATTTCAAGATTTCGTTTTTCGACGATACGCGTATATGAGCGAAAAATCGTATAAACAATATGATAGAATGTTAAAAACTTTGATTCCAATATAAAATAGATGTTTGATCTTATGAAATGCAATGTTCTGAATCGATTGGTAACATTTTTCTAACTGTAGCAAAAGTATTATTAAAGATTTCACGATTTTATCTTCGCATATACCGAAATTCGCGTATGTCGATTACGTTTTTCGACAATTATCATATGAAAACGCGTATTTAAACATAGTAAGAACGTTATATTCTTGTTATATTCTTTATTCTTCATCGATAGAATATTAAATCAATAAAATTGAACGAGATTTCAAGTTTTCGTTTATCGACGATACGCGTATATGACAGAAAAATCGTATATACGATATGAAAGAATGTTAAAAACTTTGATTCCAATTTAAAATAGATGTTTGATCTTATGAAATGCAATGTTCTGAATCGATTGGTAACATTTTTCTAACTGTGGCACAAGTATTATTAAAGATTTCACAATTTTATCTTCCCATATACCGAAATTCGCGTATGTCGATTACGTTTTTCTACAATTATCATATGACGACGCGTATTTAAACATAGTAAAAACGTTATATTCTTGTTATATTCTTTATTCTGCATCGATAGAATATAAAATCAATGAAATTGAACGCGATGTCAAGATTTCGATTTCGACGATACGCGTATATGAGCGAAAAATCGTATATACGATATGAAAGAATGATAAAAACTTTGATTCCAATATAGAATAGATGTTTGATCTTATGACATGCAATGTTCTGAATCGATTGGTAACATTTTTCTAACTATGGCACTAGTATTATTAAAGATTTCACGATTTTATCTTCTCATATACCGAAATTCGCGTATGTCGATTAGGTTTTTCGACTATTATCATATGAAAACGCGTTTTAAACATAGTAAAAACGTTATATTCTTGTTATATTCTTTATTCTTCATCGATAGAATATAAAATCAATGAAATTGAACGCGATGTCAAGTTTTCGTTTTTCGACGGTGCGCGTATATGAGCGAAAAATCGTATATACGATATGAAAGAATGTTAAAATTTTGATTCCAATATAAAATAGATGTTTGATCTTATGAAATGCAATGTTCTGAATCGATTGGTAACATTTTTCTAACTGTGGCACAAGTATTATTTAAGATTTCACGATTTTATCTTCGCATATACCGAAATTCGCGTATGTCGATTACGTTTTTCTACAATTAGCATATGAAAACGCATATTCAAACATAGTAAAAACGTTATATTCTTGTTAAATTCAATATTCTTCATCGATAGAATATAAAATCAATGAAATTGAACGCGATGTCAAGTTTTCGATTTCGACGATACGCGTATATGAGCGAAAAATCGTATATACGATATGAAATAATGTTAAAAACTTTGACTCCAATATAAAATATATGTTTGATCTGATGAAATGCAATGTTCTGTATCGATTGGTAACATTTATCAAACTTTGGCACAAGTATTATTAAAGATTTCACGATTTTATCTTCGCATATACCGAAATTCGCGTATGTTGATTTTGTTTTTCGACAATTATCATATGAAAACGCGTATTTAAACATAGTAAAAACGTTACATTCTTGTTATATTCCTTATTCTGCATCGATAGAATATAAAATCAATGAAATTGTACGAGTTTTCAAGTTTTCGTTTTTCGACGGTACGCGTATATGAGCGAAAAATCGTATATACGATATGAAAGAATGTTAAAATTTTGATTCCAATATAAAATAGATGTTTGATCTTATGAAATGCAATGTTCTGAATCGATTGGTAACATTTTTCTAACTGTGGCACAAGTATTATTTAAGATTTCACGATTTTATCTTCGCATATACCGAAATTCGCGTATGTCGATTACGTTTTTCTACAATTATCATATGACGACGCGTATTTAAACATAGTAAAAACGTTATATTCTTGTTATATTCTTTATTCTGCATCGATAGAATATAAAATCTATGAAATTGAACGCGATGTCAAGTTTTCGATTTCGACGATACGCGTATATGAGCGAAAAATCGTATATACGATATGAAAGAATGTTAAAAATTTTGATTCCAATATAGAATAGATGTTTGATCTTATGAAATGCAATGTTCTGAATCGATTGGTAACATATTTCTAACTGTGGCACAAGTATTATTTAAGATTTCACGATTTTATCTTCGCATATACCGAAATTCGCGTATGTCGATTACGTTTTTCGACTATTATCATTAGAAAACGCGTTTTAAACATAGTAAAAACGTTATATTCTTGTTATATATTTATTCTTCATCGATAGAATATAAAATCAATGAAATCGAACGCGATGTCAAGTTTTCGTTTATCGACGATACGCGTATATGACCGAAAAATCGTATATACGATATGAAAGAATGTTAAAAACTTTGATTCCAATTTAAAATAGATGTTTGATCTTATGAATAGCAATGTTCTGAATCGATTGGTAACATTTTTCTAACTGTGGCACAAGTATTATTAAAGATTTCACAATTTTATCTTCCCATATACCGAAATTCGCGTATGTCGATTACGTTTTTCTACAATTATCATATGACGACGCGTATTTAAACATAGTAAAAACGTTATATTCTTGTTATATTCTTTATTCTGCATCGATAGAATATAAAATCAATGAAATTGAACGCGATGTCAAGTTTTCGATTTCGACGATACGCGTATATGAGCGAAAAATCGTATATACGATATGAAAGAATGATAAAAACTTTGATTCCAATATAGAATAGATGTTTGATCTTATGACATGCAATGTTCTGAATCGATTGGTAACATTTTTCTAACTATGGCACTAGTATTATTAAAGATTTCACGATTTTATCTTCTCATATACCGAAATTCGCGTATGTCGATTACGTTTTTCGACTATTATCATATGAAAACGCGTTTTAACATAGTAAAAACGTTATATTCTTGTTATATTCTTTATTCTTCATCGATAGAATATAAAATCAATGAAATTGAACGCGATGTCAAGTTTTCGTTTTTCGACGGTACGCGTATATGAGCGAAAAATCGTATATACGATATGAAAGAATGTTAAAATTTTGATTCCAATATAAAATAGATGTTTGATCTTATGAAATGCAATGTTCTGAATCGATTGGTAACATTTTTCTAACTGTGGCACAAGTATTATTTAAGATTTCACGATTTTATCTTCGCATATACCGAAATTCGCGTATGTCGATTACGTTTTTCTACAATTAGCATATGAAAACGCATATTCAAACATAGTAAAAACGTTATATTCTTGTTAAATTCAATATTCTTCATCGATAGAATATAAAATCAATGAAATTGAACGCGATGTCAAGTTTTCGATTTCGACGATACGCGTATATGAGCGAAAAATCGTATATACGATATGAAATAATGTTAAAAACTTTGACTCCAATATAAAATATATGTTTGATCTGATGAAATGCAATGTTCTGTATCGATTGGTAACATTTATCAAACTTTGGCACAAGTATTATTAAAGATTTCACGATTTTATCTTCGCATATACCGAAATTCGCGTATGTTGATTTTGTTTTTCGACAATTATCATATGAAAACGCGTATTTAAACATAGTAAAAACGTTACATTCTTGTTATATTCCTTATTCTGCATCGATAGAATATAAAATCAATGAAATTGTACGAGTTTTCAAGTTTTCATTTTTCGACGGTACGCGTATATGAGCGAAAAAACGTATATACGATATGAAAGAATGTTAAAATTTTGATTCCAATATAAAATAGATGTTTGATCTTATGAAATGCAATGTTCTGAATCGATTGGTAACATTTTTCTAACTGTGGCACAAGTATTATTTAAGATTTCACGATTTTATCTTCGCATATACCGAAATTCGCGTATGTCGATTACGTTTTTCTACAATTGTCATATGAAAACGCGTATTCAAACATAGTAAAAACGTTATATTCTTGCTATATTCTTTATTCTGCATCGATAGAATATAAAATCAATGAAATTGAACGCGATGTCAAGTTTTCGATTTCGACGATACGCGTATATGAGCGAAAAATCGTATATACGATATGAAAGAATGTTAAAAACGTTGATTCCAATATAGAATAGATGTTTGATCTTATGACATGCAATGTTCTGAATCGATTGGTAACATTTTTCTAACTATGGCACTAGTATTGATAAAGATTTCACGATTTTATCTTCTCATATACCGAAATTCGCGTACGTCGATTACGTTTTTCGACTATTATCATTAGAAAACGCGTTTTAAACATAGTAAAAACGTTATATTCTTGTTATATATTTATTCTTCATCGATAGAATATAAAATCAATGAAATCGAACGCGATGTCAAGTTTTCGTTTTTCGACGATACGCGTATATGAGCGAAAAATCGTATATACGATATGAAAGAATGTTAAAATTTTGATTCCAATATAAAATAGATGTTTGATCTTATGAAATGCAATGTTCTGAATCGATTGGTAACCTATTTCTAACTGTGGCACAAGTATTATTTAAGATTTCACGATTTTATCTTCGCATATACCGAAATTCGCGTATGTCGATTACGTTTTTCTACAATTGTCATATGAAAACGCGTATTCAAACATAGTAAAAACGTTATATTCTTGTTAAATTCATTATTCTGCATCGATAGAATATAAAATCAATGAAATTGAACGAGATTTCAAGTTTTCGTTTTTCGACGATTCACGTATATGAGCGAAAAATCGTATATACGATATGAAAGAATGTTAAAAACTTTGATTCCAATATAAAATAGATGTTTGATCTTATGAAATGCAATGTTCTGAATCGATTGGTAACATTTTTCTAACTGTAGCACAAGTATTATTAAAGATTTCACGGTTTTATCTTCGTATATAACGAAATTCGCGTATGTCGATTACGTTTTTCGACAATTATCATATGAAAACGCGTATTTAAACATAGTAAAATATTATATTCTTGTTATATTCATTATTCTGCATCGATAGAATATAAAATCAATGAAATTGAACGAGATTTCAAACTTTCGTTTTTCGACGATACGCGTATATGATCGAAAAATCGTATATACAATATGAAAGAATGTTAAAAACTTCGAATCCAAAATAAAATAGATGTTTGATCTTATGAAATGCAATGTTCTGAATTGATTGGTAACATTTTTCTAACTGTGGCACAAGTATTATTAAAAATTTCACGGTTTTATCTTCGTATATAACGAAATTCGCGTATGTCGATAAAGTTTTTCGACAATTATCATATGAAAACGCGTATTTAAACATAGTAAAAACGTTATATTATGTTATATTCTTTATTCTGCATCGATTGAATATAAAATCAATGAATTTGAACGAGATTTCAAGTTTTCGTTTTCGTAGATACGCGTATATGAGCGAAAAATAGTATATACGATATGAAAGAATGTTAAAATCTTTGATTTCAATATAAAATAGATGTTTGATCTTATGAAATGCAATGTTCTGAATCGATTGGTAACATTTTTCTAACTGTGGCACAAGTATTATTAAAGATTTCACGATTTTATCTTCGCATATAACGAAATTCGCGTATGTCGATTACGTTTTTCGACAATTATCATATGAAAACGCGTATTTAAACATAGTAAAAACGTTATATTCTTGTTATATCATTTATTCTGCATCGATTGAATATTAAATCAATGAAATTGAACGAGATTTCAAGTTTTCGTTTTTCGACGATTCGCGTATATGAGCGAAAAATCGTATAAACGATATTAATGAATGTTAAAAACTTTGATTCCAATATAAAATAGATGTTTGATCTTATGAAATGCAATGTTCTGAATCGATTGGTAACATTTTTCTAACTGTCGCACAAGTATTATTAAAGATTTCACGATTTTATCTTCGCATATAACGAAATTCGCGTATGTCGATTACGTTTTTCGACAATGATCATATGAAAACGCGTATTTAAACATAGTAAAAACGTTATATTCTTGTGATATTCTTTATTCTGCATCGATAGAATATAAAATCAATGAAATTGAACGAGATTTCAAACTTTCGTTTTTCGACGATACGCGTATATGAGCGAAAAATCGAATATACAATATGAAAGAATGTTAAAAACTTCGAATCCAATATAAAATAGATGTTTGATCTTATGAAATGCAATGTTCTGAATTGATTGGTAACATTTTTCTAACTGTGGCACAAGTATTATTAAAGATTTCACGATTTTATCTTCGCATATACCGAAATTCGCGTATGTTGATTTTGTTTTTCGACAATTATCATATGAAAACACGTATTTAAACATAGTAAAAACGTTACATTCTTGTTATATTCCTTATTCTGCATCGATAGAATATAAAATCAATGAAATTGTACGAGTTTTCAAGTTTTCGTTTTTCGACGGTACGCGTATATGAGCGAAAAATCGTATATACGATATGAAAGAATGTTAAAATTTTGATTCCAAAATAAAATAGATGTTTGATCTTATGAAATGCAATGTTCTGAATCGATTGGTAACATTTTTCTAACTGTGGCACATGTATTATTTAAGATTTCACGATTTTATCTTCGCATATACCGAAATTCTCTTATGTCGATTACGTTTTTCTACAATTGTCATATGAAAACGCGTATTCAAACATAGTAAAAACGATATATTCTTGTCAAATTCATTATTCTGCATCGATAGAATATAAAATCAATGAAATTGAACGAGATTTCAAGTTTTCGTTTTCGTAGATACGCGTATATGAGCGAAAAATAGTATATACGATATGAAAGAATGTTAAAATCTTTGATTTCAATATAAAATAGATGTTTGATCTTATGAAATGCAATGTTCTGAATCGATTGGTAACATTTTTCTAACTGTGGCACAAGTATTATTAAAGATTTCACGATTTTATCTTCGCATATAACGAAATTCGCGTATGTCGATTACGTTTTTCGACAATTATCATATGAAAACGCGTATTTAAACATAGTAAAAACGTTATATTCTTGTTATATCATTTATTCTGCATCGATTGAATATTAAATCAATGAAATTGAACGAGATTTCAAGTTTTCGTTTTTCGACGATCCGCGTATATGAGCGAAAAATCGTATAAACGATATTAATGAATGTTAAAAACTTTGATTCCAATATAAAATAGATGTTTGATCTTATGAAATGCAATGTTCTGAATCGATTGGTAACATTTCTCTAACTGTGGCACAAGTATTATTAAAGATTTCACGATTTTATCTTCCCATATACCGAAATTCGCGTATGTCGATTACGTTTTTCTACAATTATCATATGACGACGCGTATTTAAACTTAGTAAAAACGTTATATTCTTGTTATATTCTTTATTCTTCATCGATAGAATATAAAATCAATGAAATTGAACGCGATGTCAAGTTTTCGTTTTTCGACGGTACGCGTATATGAGCGAAAAATCGTATATACGATATGAAAGAATGTTAAAATTTTGATTCCAATATAAAATAGATGTTTGATCTTATGAAATGCAATGTTCTGAATCGATTGGTAACATTTTTCTAACTGTGGCACAAGTATTATTTAAGATTTCACGATTTTATCTTCGCATATACCGAAATTCGCGTATGTCGATTAGGTTTTTCTACAATTGTCATATGAAAACGCGTATTCAAACATAGTAAAAACGTTATAATCTTGTTAAATTCATTATTCTGCATCGATAAAATATAAAATCAATGAAATTGAACGAGATTTCAAGTTTTCGTTTTTCGACGATACACGTATATGAGCGAAAAATCGTATATGCGATATGAAAGAATGTTAAAAACTTTGATTCCAATATAAAATAGATGTTTGATCTTATGAAATGCAATGTTCTGAATCGATTGGTAACATTTTTCTAACTGTAGCACAAGTATTATTAAAGATTTCACGATTTTATCTTCGCATATACCGAAATTCGCGTATGTCGATTACGTTTTTCGATAATTATCATATGAAAACGCGTATTTAAACATAGTAAAATATTATATTCTTGTTATATTAATAATTCTGCATCGATAGAATATAAAATCAATGAAATTGAACGAGATTTCAAGTTTGCGTTTTTCGACGATACGCGTATATGAGCGAAAAATCGTATAAACGATATGAAAGAATGTTAAAAACTTTGATTCCAATATAAAATAGATGTTTGATCTTATGAAATGCAATGTTCTGAATCGATTGGTAACATTTTTCTAACTGTCGCAAAGTATTATTAAAGATTTCACGATTTTATCTTCGCATATGACGAAATTCGCGTATGTCGATTACGTTTTTCGACAATTATCATATGAAAACGCGTATTTAAACAGAGTAAAAACTTTATATTATGTTATATTCTTTATTCTGCATCGATTGAATATAAAATCAATGAAATTGAACGAGATTTCAAGTTTTCGTTTTCGTAGATACGCGTATATGAGCGAAAAATAGTATATACGATATGAAAGAATGTTAAAATTTTGATTCCAAAATAAAATAGATGTTTGATCTTATGAAATGCAATGTTCTGAATCGATTGGTAACTTTTTTCTAACTGTGGCACAAGTATTATTTAAGATTTCACGATTTTATCTTCGCATATACCGAAATTCTCGTATGTCGATTAGGTTTTTCTACAATTGTCATATGAAAACGAGTATTCAAACATAGTAAAAACGTTATATTCTTGTCAAATTCATTATTCTGCATCGATAGAATATAAAATCAATGAAATTGAACGAGATTTCAAGTTTTCGTTTTCGTAGATACGCGTATATGAGCGAAAAATAGTATATACGATATGAAAGAATGTTAAAATCTTTGATTTCAATATAAAATATATGTTTGATCTTATGAAATGCAATGTTCTGAATCGATTGATAACATTTTTCTAACTGTGGCACAAGTGTTATTAAAAATTTCACGGTTTTATCTTCGTATATAACGAAATTCGCGTATGTCGATTACGTTTTTCGACAATTATCATATGAAAACGCGTATTTAAACATTGTAAAAACGTTATATTATGTTATATTCTTTATTCTGCATCGATTGAATATAAAATCAATGAAATTGAACGAGATTTCAAGTTTTCGTTTTCGTAGATACGCGTATATGAGCGAAAAATAGTATATACGATATGAAAGAATGTTAAAATCTTTGATTTCAATATAAAATAGATGTTTGATCTTATGAAATGCAATGTTCTGAATCGATTGGTAACATTTTTCTAACTGTAGCAAAAGTATTATTAAAGATTTCACGATTTTATCTTCGCATATACCGAAATTCGCGTATGTCGATTACGTTTTTCGACAATTATCATATGAAAACGCGTATTTAAACATAGTAAGAAAGTTATATTCTTGTTATATTCTTTATTCTTCATCGATAGAATATTAAATCAATAAAATTGAACGAGATTTCAAGTTTTCGTTTTTCGACGATACGCGTATATGACCGAAAAATCGTATATACGATATGAAAGAATTTTAAAAACTTTGATTCCAATTTAAAATAGATGTTTGATCTTATGAAATGCAATGTTCTGAATCGATTGGTAACATTTTTCTAACTGTGGCACAAGTATTATTAAAGATTTCACAATTTTATCTTCCCATATACCGAAATTCGCGTATGTCGATTACGTTTTTCTACAATTATCATCTGACGACGCGTATTTAAACATAGTAAAAACGTTATATTCTTGTTATATTCTTTATTCTTCATCGATAGAATATAAAATCAATGAAATTGAACGCGATGTCAAGTTTTCGTTTTTCGACGGTACGCGTATATGAGCGAAAAATCGTATATACGATATGAAAGAATGTTAAAATTTTGATTCCAATATAAAATAGATGTTTGATCTTATGAAATGCAATGTTCTGAATCGATTGGTAACATTTTTCTAACTGTGGCACAAGTATTATTTAAGATTTCACGATTTTATCTTCGCATATACCGAAATTCGCGTATGTCGATTACGTTTTTCTACAATTATCATATGAAAACGCGTATTCAAACATAGTAAAAACGTTATATTCTTGTTAAATTCATTATTCTTCATCGATAGAATATAAAATCAATGAAATTGAACGCGATGTCAAGTTTTCGATTTCGACGATACGCGTATATGAGCGAAAAATCGTATATACGATATGAAATAATGTTAAAAACTTTGACTCCAATATAAAATATATGTTTGATCTGATGAAATGCAATGTTCTGTATCGATTGGTAACATTTATCAAACTTTGGCTCAAGTATTATTAAAGATTTCACGATTTTATCTTCGCATATACCGAAATTCGCGTATGTTGATTTTGTTTTTCGACAATTATCATATGAAAACGCGTATTTAAACATAGTAAAAACGTTACATTCTTGTTATATTCCTTATTCTGCATCGATAGAATATAAAATCAATGAAATTGTACGAGTTTCCAAGTTTTCGTTTTTCGACGGTACGCGTATATGAGCGAAAAATCGTATATACGATATGAAAGAATGTTAAAATTTTGATTCCAATATAAAATAGATGTTTGATCTTATGAAATGCAATGTTCTGTATCGATTGGTAACATTTATCAAACTTTGGAACAAGTATTATTAAAGATTTCACGATTTTATCTTCGCATATACCGAAATTCGCGTATGTCGATTTTGTTTTTCGACAATTATCATATGAAAACGCGTATTTAAACATAGTAAAAACGTTATATTCTTGTTATATTCTTTATTCTGCATCGATAGAATATAAAATCAATGAAATTGAACGAGATTTCAAACTTTCGTTTTTCGACGATACGCGTATATGAGCGAAAAATCGTATATACAATATGAAAGAATGTTAAAAACTTCGATTCCAATATAAAATAGATGTTTGATCTTATGAAATGCAATGTTCTGAATTGATTGGTAACATTTTTCTAACTGTGGCACAAGTATTATTAAAAATTTCACGGTTTTATCTTCGTATATAACGAAATTCGCGTATGTCGATTATGTTTTTCGACAATTATCATATGAAAACGCGTATTTAAACATTGTAAAAACGTTATATTATGTTATATTCTTTATTCTGCATCGATTGAATATAAAATCAATGAAATTGAACTAGATTTCGAGTTTTCGTTTTTCGACGATACGCGTACATGAGCGAAAAATCGTATATACGTAATGAAAGAATATTAAAAACTTTGATTCCAATATAAAATAGATGTTTGATCTTATGAAATGCAATGTTCTGAATCGATTGGTAACATTTTTCTAACTGTGGCACAAGTATTATTAAAGATTTCACGATTTTATCTTCGCATATACCGAAATTAGCGTATGTCGATTACGTTTTTCGACAATTATCTCATGAAAACGCGTATTTAAACATAGTAAAAACGTTATATTCTTGTTATATTCTTTATTCTACATCGATAGAATATAAAATCAATGAAATTGAACGATATTTCAAGTTTTCGTTTTTCGACGATACGGGTATATGTGCGAAAAATCGTATATACGATATGAAAGAATGATAAAAACTTTGATTCCAATATAAAATAGATGTTTGATCTTATGAAATGCAATGTTCTGACTCGATTGGTAACATTTTTCTAACTGTGGCACAAGTATTATTAAAGATTTCACGATTTTATCTTCGCATATACCGAAATTCGCGTATGTCGATTAAGTTTTTCGACAATCATCATATGAAAACGCGTATTTAAACATAGTAAAAACGTTATATTCTTGTTATATACTTTATTCTGCATCGATAGACTATAAAATCAATGAAATTGAACGAGATTTCAAGTTTTCGTTTTTCGACGATACGCGTATATGAGCGAAAAATCGTATATACGATATGAAAGAATGTTAAAAACTTTGATTCCAATATAAAATAGATCTTTGATCTTATGAAATGCAATGTTCTGTATCGATTGGTAACATTTATCAAACTTTGGCACAAGTATTATTAAAGATTTCACGATTTCATCTTCGCATATACCGAAATTCGCGTATGTCGATTTTGTTTTTCGACAATTATCATATGAAAACGCGTATTTAAACATAGTAAAAACGTTATATTCTTGTTATATTCTTTATTCTGCTTCGATAAAATATAAAATCAATGAAATTGAATGAGATTTCAAGTATTCGTTTTTCGAAGATACGCGTATATGAGCGAAAAATCGTATATACGATATGAAAGATTGTTAAAAACTTTGATTCCAATATAAAATAGATGAAGATCTTATGAAATGCAATGTTCTGAATCGACTGGTAAAATTTTTCTAACTGTAGCACAAGTATTATTAAAGACTTCACGATTTTATCTTCGCATATACCGAAATTCGCGTATGTCGATTACGTTTTTCGACAATTATCATATGAAAACGCGTATTTAAACATACTAGAAACGTTATATTCTTGTTATATTCTTTATTCTGCATCGATAGAATATAAAATCAATGAAATTGAACGAGATTACAAGTTTTCGTTATTGGACGATACGCGTATATGAGCGAAAAAACGTATATAGGATATGAAAGAATATTAAAAACTTTGATTCCAATATAAAATAGATGTTTGTTCTTATGAAATGCAATGTTCTGAATCGATTGGTAACATTTTTCTAACTGTGGCACAAGAATTATTAAAGATTTCACGATTTTATCATCGCATATACCGAAATTCGCGTATGTCGATTACGGTTTTCGACAATTATCATATGAAAACGCGTATTTAAACATAGTAAAAACGTTATATTCTTGTTATATTCTTTATTCTGCATCGATAGAATATAAAATCAATGAAATTGAACGAGATTTCAAGTTTTCGTTTTTCGACGATACGCGTATATGAGCGAAAAATCGTATATACGATATGAAAGAATGTTAAAAACTTTGATTCCAATATAAAATAGATGTTTGATCTTATGAAATGCAATGTTCTGAATCGATTGGTAACATTGTTCTAACTGTGGCACAAGTATTATTAAAGATTTCACGATTTTATCTTCGCATATACCGTAATTCGCGTAAGTCGATTACGTTTATCGACAATTATCATATAAAAACGCGTATTTAAACATAGTAAAAACGTTATATTCTTGTTATATTCTTTATTCTGCATCGATAGAATATAAAATCAATGAAATTGAACGAGATTTCAAGTTTTCGCTTTTTGACGATACGCGTATATGAGCGAAAAATAGTATATACGATATGAAAGAATTTTAAAAACTTTGATTCCAATATAAAATAGATGTTCGATCTTATGAAATGCAATGTTCTGAATCGATTGGTAACATTTTTCTAACTGTGGCACAAGAATTATTAAAGATTTCATGTTTTTATCTTCGCATATACCGAAATTCGCGTATGTCGATTACGTTTTTCGACAATTATCATATGAAAACGCGTATTTAAACATACTAAAAACATTATATTCTTGTTATATTCTTTATTCTGCATCGATAGAATATAAAATCAATGAAATTGAACGAGATTTCAAGTTTTCGTTTTTCGACGATACGTGTATATGAGCGGAAAATCCTATATACGATATGAAAGAATGTTAAAAACTTTTATTCCAATATAAAATAGATGTTTGATCTGATGAAATGCAATGTTCTGAATCGATTGGTAACATTGTTCTAACTGTGGCACAAGTATTATTAAAGATTTCACAATTTATCTTCGCATATACCGAAATTCGCGTATGTCGATTACGTTTTTCGACAATTATCATATGAAAACGCGTATTTAAACATAGTAAAAACGTTATATTCTTGTTATATTCTTTATTCTGCATCGATAAAATATAAAATCAATGAAATTGAATGAGATTTCAAGTATTCATTTTTCGACGATACGCGTATATGTGCTATAAATCGTATATACGATATGATAGAATGATAAAAACTTTGATTCCAGTATAAAATAGATGTTTGATCTTATGAAATGCAATGTTCTGACTCGATTGGTAACATTTTTCTAACTGTGGCACAAGTATTATTAAAGATTTCACGATTTTATCTTCGCATATACCGAAATTCGCGTATGTCGATTAAGTTTTTCGACAATTATCATATGAAAACGCGTATTTAAACATAGTAAAAACGTTATATTCTTGTTATATACTTTATTCTGCATCGATAGACTATAAAATCAATGAAATTGAACGGGATTTCTAGTTTTCGTTTTTCGAAGATACGCGTATAAGAGCGAAAAATCGTATATACGATATGAAAGATTGTTAAAAACTTTGATTCCAATATAAAATAGATGAAGATCTTATGAAATGCAATGTTCTGAATCGACTGGTAACATTTTTCTAACTGTAGCACAAGTATTATTAAAGATTTCACGATTCTATCTTCGCATATACCGTAATTCGCGTATGTCGATTACGTTTTTCGACAATTATGATATGAAAACGCGTATTTAAACATACTAAAAACGTTATATTCTTGTTATATTCTTTATTCTGCATCGATAGAATATAAAATCAATGAAATTGAACGAGATTTCAAGTTTTCGCTTTTTGACGATACGCGTATATGAGCGAAAAATAGTATATACGATATGAAAGAATTTTAAAAACTTTGATTCCAATATAAAATAGATGTTCGATATTATGAAATGCAATGTTCTGAATCGATTGGTAACATTTTTCTAACTGTGGCACAAGAATTATTAAAGATTTCACGTTTTTATCTTCGCATATACCGAAATTCGCGTATGTCGATTACGTTTTTCGACAATTATCATATGAAAACGCATATTTAAACATACTAAAAACGTTATATTCTTGTTATATTCTTTATTCTGCATCGATAGAATATAAAATCAATGAAATTGAACGAGATTTCAAGTTTTCGTTTTTCGACGATACGTGTATATGAGCGGAAAATCCTATATACGATATGAAAGAATGTTAAAAACTTTTATTCCAATATAAAATAGATGTTTGATCTTATGAAATGCAATGTTCTGACTCGATTGGTAACATTTTTCTAACTGTGGCACAAGTATTATTAAAGATTTCACGATTTTATCTTCGCATATACCGAAATTCGCGTATGTCGATTACGTTTTTCGACAATTATCATATGAAAACGCGTATTTAAACATACTAAAAACGTTATATTCTTGTTATATTCTTTATTCTGCATCGATAGAATATAAAATCAATGAAATTGAACGAGATTACAAGTTTTCGTTATTGGACGATACGCGTATATGAGCGAAAAAACGTATATAGGATATGAAAGAATATTAAAAACTTTGATTCCAATATAAAATAGATGTTTGTTCTTATGAAATGCAATGTTCTCAATCGATTGGTATCATTTTTCTAACTGTGGCACAAGAATTATTAGAGATTTCACGATTTTATCATCGTATATACCGAAATTCGCGTATGTCGATTACGGTTTTCGACAATTATCATATGAAAACACGTATTTAAAAATAGTAAAAACGTTATATTCTTCTTATATTCTTTATTCTGCATCGATAGAATATAAAATCAATGAAATTGAACGAGATTTCAAGTTTTCGTTTTTCGACGATACGCGTATATGAGCGAAAAATCGTATATACGATATGAAAGAATTTTAATAACTTTGATTCCAATTTAAAATAGATGTTCGATCTTATGAAATGCAATGTTCTGAATCGATTGGTAACATTTTTCTAACTGTGGCACAAGTATTATTAAAGATTTCACGTTTTTATCTTCGCATATACCGAAATTCGCGTATGTCGATTACGTTTTTCGACAATTATCATATGAAAACGCGTATTTAAACATAGTAAAAACGTTATATTCTTGTTATATACTTTATTCTGCATCGATAGACTATAAAATCAATGAAATTGAACGGGATTTCTAGTTTTCGTTTTTCGAAGATACGCGTATATGAGCGAAAAATCGAATATACGATATGAAAGATTGTTAAAAACTTTGATTCCAATATAAAATAGATGAAGATCTTATGAAATGCAATGTTCTGAATCGACTGGTAACATTTTTCTAACTGTAGCACAAGTATTATTAAAGATTTCACGATATTATCTTCGCATATACCGAAATTCGCGTATGTCGATTACGTTTTTCGACAATTATCATATGAAAACGCGTATTTAAACATACTAAAAACGTTATATTCTTGTTATATTCTTTATTCTGCATCGATAGAATATAAAATCAATGAAATTGAACGAGATTTCAAGTTTTCGCTTTTCGACGATACGCGTATATGAGCGAAAAATCGTATATACGATATGAAAGAATTTTAAAAACTTTGATTCCAATATAAAATAGATCTTTGATCTTATGAAATGCAATGTTCTGTATCGATTTGTAACATTTATCAAACTTTGGCACAAGTATTATTAAAGATTTCACGATTTTATCTTCGCATATACCGAAATTCGCGTATGTCGATTTTGTTTTTCGACAATTATCATATGAAAACGCGTATTTAAACATAGTAAAAACGTTACATTCTTGTTATATTCCTTATTCTGCATCGATAGAATATAAAATCAATGAAATTGAACGAAATTTCAAGTTTTCGTTTTTCGACGGTACGCGTATATGAGCGAAAAATCGTATATACGATATGAAAGAATGTTAAAAACTTGATTCCAATATAAAATAGATGTTTGATCTTATGAAATGCAATGTTCTGTATCGATTGGTAACATTTATCATATTTTGGCACAAGTATTATTAAAGATTTCACGATTTTATCTTCGCATATACCGAAATTCGCGTATGTCGATTATGTTTTTCGACAATTATCATATGAAAACGCGTATTTAAACATAGTAAAAACGTTATATTCTTGTTATATTCTTTATTCTGCATCGATAGAATATAAAATCAATGAAATAGAACGAGATTTCAAGTTTTCGTTTTTCGAGAGATACGCGTATATGAGCGAAAAATCGTATATACGATATGAAAGAATGTTAAAAACTTTGATTCCAATATAAAATAGATGTTTGATCTTATGTAATGCAATGTTCTGTATCGATTGGTAACATTTATCAAACTTTGGCACAAGTATTATTAAAGATTTCACGATTTTATCTTTGCATATACCGAAATTCGCGTATGTCGATTATGTTTTTCGAAAATTATCACATGAAAACGCGTATTTAAACATAGTAAAAACGTTACATTCTTGTTATATTCTATATTCTGCATCGATAGAATATAAAATCAATGAAATTGAATGAGATTTCAAGTTTTCGTTTTTCGACGAAACGCGTATATGAGCGAAAAATCTTATATACGGTATGAAAGAATGTTAAAAACTATTATCCCAATAAAAATAGATGTTTGATCTTATGAAATGCAATGATCTGAATCAACTGGTAACATTTTTCTAACTGTGGCACAAGTATTATTAAAGATTTCACGATTTCATCTTCGCATATACCGAAATTCGCGTATGTCGATTAAGGTTTTCGACAATTATCATATGAAAACGCGTATTTAAACATAGTAAAAACGTTATATTCTTGTTATATTCTTTATTCTACATCGATAGAATATAAAATCAATGAAATTGAACGAGATTTCAAGTTTTCGTTTTTCGACGATACGCGTATATGAGCGAAAAATCGTATATACGATATGAAAGAATGTTAAAAACTTTGATTCCAATATAAAATAGATATTTGATCTTATGAAATGAAATGTACTGAATCTATTGGTAACATTTTTCTAACTGTGGCACAAATATTATTAAAGATTTCACGATTTTATCTTCGCATATACCTAAATTCGCGTATGTCGATTACGTTTTTCGACAATTATCATATGAAAACGCGTATTTAAACATAGTAAAATCGTTATATTCTTGTTATATTCTTTATTCTGCATCAATAGAATATAAAATCAATGAAATTGAATGAGATTTCAAGTTTTCGTTTTTAAACGATACGCGTATATGAGCGAATAATCGTATATACGATATGAAAGAATGTTAAAAACTTTGATTCCAATATAAAATGGATGTTTGATCTTAATAAATGCAATGTTCTGAATCGATTGATAACATTTTTCTAACTGTGGGACAAGTATTATTAAAGATTTCACGATTTTATCTTCGCATATACCGAAATTCGCGTATGTCGATCACGTTTTTCGACAATTATCATATGAAAACGCGTATTTAAACATAGTAAAATATTATATTCTTGTTATATTCTTTATTCTGCATCGATAGAATATGAAATCAATGAAATAGAACGAGATTTCAAGTTTTCGTTTTTTGACGATACGCGTATATGAGCGAAAAATCGAATATACGATATGAAAGAATGTTAAAAACTTTGATTCCAATATAAAATGGATGTTTGATCTTATGAAATGCAATGTTCTTAATCGATTAGTAACATTTTTCTAACTGTGGAGCAAGTATTATTAAAGATTTCACGATTTTATCTTCGCATATACCGAAATTCGCGTATGTCGATTACGTTTTTCGACAATTATCATATGAAAGCGCGTATTTAAACAAAGTAAAAACGTTATATTCTTGTTATATTCTTTATTCTACATCGATAGAATATAATATCAATGAAATTGAACAAGATTTCAAGTTTTCGTTTTTCGACGATACCCGTATATGAGCGAAATATCGTATATACGATATGAAAGAATGATAAAAACTTTGATTCCAATATAAAATAGATGTTTGATCTTATGAAATGCAATGTTCTGAATCGATTGGTAACATTTTTCTAACTGTGGCACAAGTATTATTAAAGATTTCACGATTTTATCTTCGCATATACCGAAATTCGCGTATGTCGATTACGTTTTTCGACAATTATCATATGAAAACGCGTATTTAAACATAGTAAAAACGTTATATTCTTTTTATATTCTTTATTCTGCATCGATAGAATATAAAATCAATGAAAATGAACGAGATTTCAAGTTTTCGTTTTTCGACAATACGCGTATATGAGCGAAAAATCGTATATACGATAAGAAAGAATGTTAAATACATTGATCCCAAATTGAAATAGATGTTTGATCTTATGAAATGCAATGTTCTGAATCGATTGGTAACATTTTTCTAACTGTGGCACATGTATTATTAAAGGTTTCACGATTTTACCTCAGCATATACCGAAATTCGCGTATGTCGATTACGTTTTTCGACAATTATCATATGAAAACGCGTATTTAAACATAGTAAAAACGATATATTCTTGTTATATTCTTTATTCTGCATCGATAGAATATAAAATCAATGAAATTGAACGAGATTTCAAGTTTTCGTTTTTCGACAATACGGGTATATGAGCGAAAAATCGTATATACGATATGAAAGAATGTTAAATACTTCGATCCCAAAATAAAATAGATGTTTGATCTTATGAAATGCAATGTTCTGAATCGATTGGTAACATTTTTCTAACTGTGGCACATGTATTATTAAAGGTTTCACGATTTTATCTCCGCATATACCGAAATTCGCGTATGTCGATTAAGTTTTTCGACAATTATCATATGAAAACGCGTATTTAAACATAGTAAAAACGATATATTCTTGTTATATTCTTTATTCTGCATCGATAGAATATAAAATCAATGAAATTGAACGAGATTACAAGTTTTCGTTTTTCGACGATACGCGTATATGAGCGAAAAATCGTATATACGATATGAAAGAATGTTAAAAACTTTGATTCCAATATGAAATATATGTTTGATCTTATGTAATGCAATGTTCTGTATCGATTGGTAACATTTATCAAACTTTGGCACAAGTATTATTAAAGATTTCACGATTTTATCTTCGCATATACCGAAATTCGCGAATGTCGATTACGTTTTTCTACATTTATCATATGAAAACGCGTATTTAAACATAGTAAAAACGATATATTCTTGTTATATTCTTTATTCTGCATCGATAGAATATAAAATCAATGAAATTGAACGAGATTTCAAGTTTTCGTTTTTCGACGATACGCGTATATGAGCGAAAAATCGTATATACGATATGAAAGAATGTTAAAAACTTTGATTCCAATATGAAATATATGTTTGATCTAATGTAATGCAATGTTCTGTATCGATTGGTAACATTTATCAAACATTGGCACAAGTATTATTAAAGATTTCACGATTTCATCTTCGCATATACCGAAATTCGCGTATGTCGATTTCGTTTATCGACAATTATCATATGAAAACGCGTATTTAAACATAGTAAGAACGTTATATTCTTGTAATATTCTTTATTCTTCATCGATAGAACATAAAATCAATGAAATTGAACGAGATTTCAAGATTTCGTTTTTGACGATACGCGTATATGAGCGAAAAAACGTATATACGATATGAAAGAATGTTAAAAACTTTGATTCCAATATAAAATAGATCTTTGATCCTATGAAATGCAATATTCTGAATCGATTGGTAACATTTTTCTAACTGTAGCACAAGTATTATTAAAGATTTCACGATTTTATCTTCGCATATACCGAAATTCGCGTATGTCGATTAGGTTTTTCGACAATTATCATATGAAAACGCGTATTTAAACATAGTAAAAACTTTATATTCTTGTTATATTCTTTATTCTGCATCGATAGAATATGAAATCAATGAAATTGAACGAGATTTCAAGTTTTCGTTTTTCGACGATACGCGTATATGAGCGAAAAATCGTATATACGATATGAAAGAATATTAAAAACTTTGATTCCAATATAAAATAGATGTTTGAACTTATGAAATGCAATGTTCTGAATCGATTGGTAACATTTTTCTAACTGTGGCACAAGTATTATTAAAGATTTCACGATTTTATCTTCGCATGTACCGAAATTCGCGTATGTCGATTACGTTTTTCGACAATTATCATATGAAAGCGCGTATTTAAACATAGTAAAAACGTTATATTCTTGTTATATTCTTCATTCTGCATCGATGGAATATAAAATCAATGAAATTGAACGTGATTTCAAGTTTTCGTTTTTTGACGATACGCGTATATGAGCGAAAAATCGTATATACGATATGAAAGAATGTTAAAAACTTTGATTCCAATATAAAATGGATATATGATCTTATGAAATGCAATGTTCTGAATCGATTGGTAACATTTTTCTAACTTTGGAACAAGTATTATTAAAGATTTCACGATTTTATCTTCGCATATACCGAAATTCGCGTATGTCGATTACGTTTTTCGCAAATATCATATGATAACGCGTACTTAAACATAGTAAAAACGTTATATTCTTGTTATATTCTTTATTCTACATCGATAGAATATAATATCAATGAAATTGAACGAGATTTCAAGTTTTCGTTTTTCGACGATACGCGTACATGAGCGAAAAATCGTATATACGATATGAAAGAATGTTAAAAACTTTGATTCCAATATAAAATGGATGTTTGATCTTATGAAATGCAATGTTCTTAATCGATTGGTAACATTTTTCTAACTGTGGAACAAGTATTATTAAAGATTTCACGATTTTATCTTCGCATATACCGAAATTCGCGTATGTCGATTACGTTTATCGACAATTATCATATGAAAGCGCGTATTTAAACATAGTAAAAACGTTATATTCTTGTTATATTCTTCATTCTGCATCGATAGAATATAAAATCAATGAAATTTAACGAGATTTCAAGTTTTCGTTTTTCGACGATATGCGTTTATGAGCGAAAAATCGTATATACGATATGAAAGAATGTTAAATACTTTGATTCCAATATAAAATGGATGTTTGGTCTTAATAAATGCAATGTTCTGAATCGATTGGTAACATTTTTCTAACTGTGGGACAAGTATTATTAAAGATTTCACGATTTTATTATCGCATATACCGAAATTCGCGTATGTCGATTACGTTTTCCATCAATTATTATATGAAAGCCCGTATTTAAACATAGTAAAAACGTTATATTCTTGTTATATTCTTTATTCTGCATCGATAGAATTTAAAATCAATGAAATTGATCGTGATTTCAAGTTTTCGTTTTTCGACGATACGTGTATATGGGCGAAAAATTGTATATACGATATGAAAGAATGTTAAAAACTTTGATTCCAATATAAAATAGATGTTTGATCTTATGAAATGCAATGTTCTGAATCGATTGGTAACATTTTTCTAACTGTGGCACAAGTATTATTAAAGATTTCACGATTTTATCTTCGCATATACCGAAATTCGAGTATGTCTATTACGTTTTTCGACAATTATCATTTGAAAACGCGTATTTAAACATAGTAGAAATGTTATATTCTTGTTATATTCTTTATTCTGCATCGATAGAATATAAAATCAATGAAATTGTACGAGATTTCAAGTTTTCGATTTCCGACGATACGCGTATAATAGCGAAAAATCGTATATACGATATGAAAGAATGTTAAATACTTTGATTCCAATATAAAATGCATGATTGATCTTAAGAAATGCAATGTTCTGAATCGATTGGTAACATTTTTCTAACTGTGGCACAAATATCATTAAAGATTTAACGATTTTATCTTCGTATATACCGAAATTCGCGTATGTCGATTACGTTTTTCGACAATTATCAAATGAAAACGCGTATTTATACATAGTAAAAACGTAATATTCTTGTTATACTCTTTATTCTGCATCGATAGAATATAAAATCAATGAAATTGAACGAGATTTCAAGTTTTCGATTTTCGACGATACGCGTATATGAGCGAAAAATCGTATATACGATATGAAAGAATGTTAAAAACTTTGATTCCAATATAAAATAGATGTTTGATCATATGAAATGCAATGTTCTGAATCGATTGGTAACATTTTTCTAACTGTGGCAAAAGTATTATTAAAGATTTCTCGATTTTATCTTCTCATATACCGAAATTCGCGTATGTCGATTACGTTTTTCGACAATTATCATATGAAAACGCGTATTTAAACATAGTAAAAACGTTATATTCTTGTTATATTCTTTATTCTGCATCGATAGAATTTAAAATCAATGAAATTGAACGAGATTTCAAGTTTTCGAATTTCGACGATACGCGTATATGAGCGAAAAATCGTATATACGATATGAAAGAATGTTAAAAACTTTGATTCCAATATAAAATGGATATATGATCTTATGAAATGCAATGTTCTGAATCGATTGGTAACATTTTTCTAACTGTGGAACAAGTATTATTAAAGATTTCACGATTTTATCTTCGCATATACCGAAATTCGCGTATGTCGATTACGTTTTTCGACAATTATCATATGAAAGCGCGTATTTAAACATAGTAAAAACGTTATATTCTTGTTATATTCTTCATTCTGCATCGATGGAATATAAAATCAATGAAATTGAACGAGATTTCAAGTTTTCGTTTTTTGACGATACGCGTATATGAGCGAAAAATCGTATATACGATATGGAAGAATGTTAAAAACTTTGATTCCAATATAAAATGGATGTTTGATCTTATGAAATGCAATGTTCTTAATCGATTGGTAACATTTTTCTAACTGTGGAACAAGTATTATTAAAGATTTCACGATTTCATCTTCGCATATACCGAAATTCGCGTATGTCGATTACGTTTTTCGAAAATTATCATATGAAAGCGCGTATTTAAACATAGTAAAAACGTTATATTCTTGTTATATTCTTCATTCTGCATCGATGGAATATAAAATCAATGAAATTGAACGAGATTTCAAGTTTTCGTTTTTTGACGATACGCGTATATGAACGAAAAATCGTATATACGATATGAAAGAATGTTAAAAACTTTGATTCCAATATAAAATGGATATATGATCTTATGAAATGCAATGTTCTGAATCGATTGGTAACATTTTTCTAACTGTGGAACAAGTATTATTAAAGATTTCACGATTTCATCTTCGCATATACCGAAATTCGCGTATGTCGATTACGTTTTTCGAAAATTATCATATGAAAGCGCGTATTTAAACATAGTAAAAACGTTATAATCTTGTTATATTCTTCATTCTGCATCGATGGAATATAAAATCAATGAAATTGAACGAGATTTCAAGTTTTCGTTTTTTGACGATACGCGTATATGAGCGAAAAATCGTATATACGATATGAAAGAATGTTAAAAACTTTGATTCCAATATAAAATAGATGTTTGATCATATGAAATGCAATGTTCTGAATCGATTGGTAACATTTTTGTAACTGTGGCACAAGTATTATTAAAGATTTCACGATTTTATCTTCGCATATACCGAAATTCGCGATTGTCGATTACGTTTTCCGACAATTATCATATGAAAGCGCGTATTTAAACATAGTAAAAACGTTATATTCTTGTTATATTCTTTATTCTGCATCGATAGAATATAAAATCAATGAAATTTAACGAGATTTCAAGTTTTCGTTTTTCGACGATATGCGTTTATGAGCGAAAAATCGTATATACGATATGAAAGAATGTTAAATACTTTGATTCCAATATAAAATGGATGTTTGGTCTTAATAAATGCAATGTTCTGAATCGATTGGTAACATTTTTGTAACTGTGGGACAAGTATTATTAAAGATTTCACGATTTTATTATCGCATATACCGAAATTCGCGTATGTCGATTACGTTTTTCGACAATTATCAAATGAAAACGAGTATTTATACATAGTAAAAACGTTATATTCTTGTTATACTCTTTATTCTGCATCGATAGAATATAAAATCAATGAAATTGAACGAGATTTCAAGTTTTCGATTTTCGACGATACGCGTATATGAGCGAAAAATCGTATATACGACATGAAAGAATGTTAAAAACTTTGATTCCAATATAAAATAGATGTTTGATCATATGAAATGCAATGTTCTGAATCGATTGGTAACATTTTTCTAACTGTGGCACAAGTATTATTAAAAATTTCACGATTTTATCTTCGCATATACCGAAATTCGAGTATGTCGATTACGTTTTTCTACAATTATCATATGAAAATGCGTATTTAAACATAGTAAAAACGTTATATTCTTGTTATATTCTTTATTTTGTATCGATGGAATATAAAATCAATGAAATTGATCGAGATTTCAAGTTTTCGTTTTTTGACGATACGCGTATATGAGCGAAAAATCGTAAATACGATATGAAAGAATGTTAAAAACTTTGATTCCAATATAAAATGGATATATGATCTTATGAAATGCAATGTTCTGAATCGATTGGTAACATTTTTCTAACTGTGGAACAAGTATTATTAAAGATTTCACGATTTTATCTTCGCATATACCGATATTCGCGTATGTCGATTACGTTTTTCGCAAATATCATATGATAACGCGTACTTAAACATAGTAAAAACGTTATATTCTTGTTATATTCTTTATTCTACATCGATAGAATATAATATCAATGAAATTGAACGAGATTTCAAGTTTTCGTTTTTCGACGATACGCGTATATGAGCGAAAAATCGTATATACGATATGGAAGACTGTTAAAAACTTTGATTCCAATATAAAATGGATGTTTGATCTTATGAAATGCAATGTTCTTAATCGATTGGTAACATTTTTCTAACTGTGGAACAAGTATTATTAAAGATTTCACGATTTCATCTTCGCATATACCGAAATTCGCGTATGTCGATTACGTTTTTCGAAAATTATCATATGAAAGCGCGTATTTAAACATAGTAAAAACGTTATATTCTTGTTATATTCTTCATTCTGCATCGATGGAATATAAAATCAATGAAATTGAACGAGATTTCAAGTTTTCGTTTTTTGACGATACGCGTTTATGAACGAAAAATCGTATATACGATATGAAAGAATGTTAAAAACTTTGATTCCAATATAAAATGGATATATGATCTTATGAAATGCAATGTTCTGAATCGATTGGTAACATTTTTCTAACTGTGGAACAAGTATTATTAAAGATTTCACGATTTCATCTTCGCATATACCGAAATTCGCGTATGTCGATTACGTTTTTCGAAAATTATCATATGAAAGCGCGTATTTAAACATAGTAAAAACGTTATAATCTTGTTATATTCTTCATTCTGCATCGATGGAATATAAAATCAATGAAATTGAACGAGATTTCAAGTTTTCGTTTTTTGACGATACGCGTATATGAGCGAAAAATCGTATATACGATATGAAAGAATGTTAAAAACTTTGATTCCAATATAAAATGGATATATGATCTTATGAAATGCAATGTTCTGAATCGATTGGTAACATTTTTCTAACTGTGGAACAAGTATTATTAAAGATTTCACGATTTTATCTTCGCATATACCGAAATTCGCGTATGTCGATTACGTTTTTTCGACAATTATCATATGAAAGCGCGTATTTAAACATAGTAAAAACGTTATATTCTTGTTATATTCTTCATTCTGCATCGATGGAATATAAAATCAATGAAATTGAACGAGATTTCAAGTTTTCGTTTTTTGACGATACGCGTATATGAGCGAAAAATCGTATATACGATATGAAAGAATGTTAAAAACTTTGATTCCAATATAAAATGGATATATGATCTTATGAAATGCAATGTTCTGAATCGATTGGTAACATTTTTCTAACTGTGGAACAAGTATTATTAAAGATTTCACGATTTTATCTTCGCATATACCGAAATTCGCGTATGTCGATTACGTTTTTCGACAATTATCAAATGAAAACGCGTATTTATACATAGTAAAAACGTTATATTCTTGTTATACTCTTTATTCTGCATCGATAGAATATAAAATCAATGAAATTGGACGAGATTTCAAGTTTTCGATTTTCGACGATACGCGTATATGAGCGAAAAATCGTATATACGACATGAAAGAATGTTAAAAACTTTGATTCCAATATAAAATAGATGTTTGATCATATGAAATGCAATGTTCTGAATCGATTGGTAACATTTTTCTAACTGTGGCACAAGTATTATTAAAAATTTCACGATTTTATCTTCGCATATACCGAAATTCGAGTATGTCGATTACGTTTTTCTACAATTATCATATGAAAATGCGTATTTAAACATAGTAAAAACGTTATATTCTTGTTATATTCTTCATTCTGCATCGATGGAATATAAAATCAATGAAATTTATCGAGATTTCAAGTTTTCGTTTTTTGACGATACGCGTATATGAGCGAAAAATCGTATATACGATATGAAAGAATGTTAAAAACTTTGATTCCAATATAAAATGGATATATGATCTTATGAAATGCAATGTTCTGAATCGATTGGTAACATTTTTCTAACTGTGGAACAAGTATTATTAAAGATTTCACGATTTTATCTTCGCATATACCGAAATTCGCGTATGTCGATTACGTTTTTCGACAATTATCAAATGAAAACGCGTATTTATACATAGTAAAAACGTTATATTCTTGTTATACTCTTTATTCTGCATCGATAGAATATAAAATCAATGAAATTGGACGAGATTTCAAGTTTTCGATTTTCGACGATACGCGTATATGAGCGAAAAATCGTATATACGACATGAAAGAATGTTAAAAACTTTGATTCCAATATAAAATAGATGTTTGATCATATGAAATGCAATGTTCTGAATCGATTGGTAACATTTTTCTAACTGTGGCACAAGTATTATTAAAAATTTCACGATTTTATCTTCGCATATACCGAAATTCGAGTATGTCGATTACGTTTTTCTACAATTATCATATGAAAATGCGTATTTAAACATAGTAAAAACGTTATATTCTTGTTATATTCTTTATTTTGTATCGATGGAATATAAAATCAATGAAATTGATCGAGATTTCAAGTTTTCGTTTTTTGACGATACGCGTATATGAGCGAAAAATCGTAAATACGATATGAAAGAATGTTAAAAACTTTGATTCCAATATAAAATGGATGTTGATCTTATGAAATGCAATGTTCTGAATCGATTGGTAACATTTTTCTAACTGTGGAACAAGTATTATTAAAGATTTCACGATTTTATCTTCGCATATACCGATATTCGCGTATGTCGATTACGTTTTTCGCAAATATCATATGATAACGCGTACTTAAACATAGTAAAAACGTTATATTCTTGTTATATTCTTTATTCTACATCGATAGAATATAATATCAATGAAATTGAACGAGATTTCAAGTTTTCGTTTTTCGACGATACGCGTATATGAGCGAAAAATCGTATATACGATATGGAAGACTGTTAAAAACTTTGATTCCAATATAAAATGGATGTTTGATCTTATGAAATGCAATGTTCTGAATCGATTGGTAACATTTTTCTAACTGTGGAACAAGTATTATTAAAGATTTCACGATTTCATCTTCGCATATACCGAAATTCGCGTATGTCGATTACGTTTTTCGAAAATTATCATATGAAAACGCGTATTTAAACATAGTAAAAACGTTATATTCTTGTTATATTCTTCATTCTGCATCGATGGAATATAAAATCAATGAAATTGAACGAGATTTCAAGTTTTCGTTTTTTGACGATACGCGTATATGAACGAAAAATCGTATATACGATATGAAAGAATGTTAAAAACTTTGATTCCAATATAAAATGGATATATGATCTTATGAAATGCATTGTTCTGAATCGATTGGGAACATTTTTCTAACTGTGGAACAAGTATTATTAAAGATTTCACGATTTCATCTTCGCATATACCGAAATTCGCGTATGTCGATTACGTTTTTCGAAAATTATCATATGAAAGCGCGTATTTAAACATAGTAAAAACGTTATAATCTTGTTATATTCTTCATTCTGCATCGATGGAATATAAAATCAATGAAATTGAACGAGATTTCAAGTTTTCGTTTTTTGACGATACGCGTATATGAGCGAAAAATCGTATATACGATATGAAAGAATGTTAAAAACTTTGATTCCAATATAAAATGGATATATGATCTTATGAAATGCAATGTTCTGAATCGATTGGTAACATTTTTCTAACTGTGGAACAAGTATTATTAAAGATTTCACGATTTTATCTTCGCATATACCGAAATTCGCGTATGTCGATTACGTTTTTCGACAATTATCATATGAAAGCGCGTATTTAAACATAGTAAAAACGTTATATTCTTGTTATATTCTTCATTCTGCATCGATGGAATATAAAATCAATGAAATTGAACGAGATTTCAAGTTTTCGTTTTTCGACGATACGCGTATATGAGCGAAAAATCGTATATACGATATGAGAGAATGTTAAAAACTTTGATTCCAATATAAAATGGATATATGATCTTATGAAATGCAATGTTCTGAATCGATTGGTAACATTTTTCTAACTGTGGAACAAGTATTATTAAAGATTTCACGATTTTATCTTCGCATATACCGAAATTCGCGTATGTCGATTACGTTTTTCGACAATTATCAAATGAAAACGCGTATTTATACATAGTAAAAACGTTATATTCTTGTTATATTCTTTATTCTGCATCGATAGAATATAAAATCAATGAAATTGGACGAGATTTCAAGTTTTCGATTTTCGACGATACGCGTATATGAGCGAAAAATCGTATATACGATATGAAAGAATGTTAAAAACTTTGATTCCAATATAAAATAGATGTTTGATCATATGAAATGCAATGTTCTGAATCGATTGGTAACATTTTTCTAACTGTGGCAAAAGTATTATTAAAGATTTCTCGATTTTATCTTCTCATATACCGAAATTCGCGTATGTCGATTACGTTTTTCGACAATTATCATATGAAAACGCGTATTTAAACATAGTAAAAACGTTATATTCTTGTTATATTCTTTATTCTGCATCGATAGAATTTAAAATCAATGAAATTGAACGAGATTTCAAGTTTTCGATTATCGACGATACGCGTACATGAGCGAAAAATCGTATATACGATATGAAAGAATGTTAAAAACTTTTATTCCAATATAAAATGGATGATTGATCTTAAGAAATGCAATGTTCTGAATCGATTGGTAACATTTTTCTAACTGTGGCACAAGTATCATTAAAGATTTCACAATTTTATCTTCGCATATACCGAAATTCGTGTATGTCGATTAGGTTTTTCGACAATTATCATATGATAACGCGAATTTAAACATAGTAACAACGTTATATGCTTGTTATATTCTTTATTCTGCATCGATAGAATATAAAATCAATTAAATTGAACGAGATTTCAAGTTTTCGTTTTTCGACGATACGCGAATATGAGCGAAAAATCGTATTTACGATATGAAAGAATATTAAAAACTTTGATTCCAATATAAGAAGATGTGTGATCTTATAAAATGCAATGTTCTGAATCGATTGGTTACATTTTTCTAACTGTGGCATAAGTATTATTAAAGATTTCACGATTTTATCTTCGCATATACCGAAATTCGCTTATGTCGATTACGTTTTTCGGCAATTATCATATGAAAACGCGTATTTAAACATAGTAAAAATGTTATATTCTTGTTATATTCTTTATTTTGCATCGATTGAATATAAATTCAATGAAAATGAACGTGATTTCAACTTTTCGTTATTCGACAATACGGGTATATGAGCGAAAAATCGTATATACGATATGAAAGACTGTTAAAAACTTTGATTCCAAAATAAAATAGATGTTTGATCATATGAAATGCAATGTTCTGAATCGATTGGTAACATTTTTCTAACTGTGGCAAAAGTATTATTAAAGATTTCTCGATTTTATCTTCTCATATACCGAAATTCGCGTATGTCGATTACGTTTTTCGACAATTATCATATGAAAACGCGTATTTAAACATAGTAAAAACGTTATATTCTTGTTATATTCTTTATTCTGCATCGATAGAATTTAAAATCAATGAAATTGAACGAGATTTCAAGTTTTCGATTATCGACGATACGCGTACATGAGCGAAAAATCGTATATACGATATGAAAGAATGTTAAAAACTTTTATTCCAATATAAAATGGATGATTGATCTTAAGAAATGCAATGTTCTGAATCGATTGGTAACATTTTTCTAACTGTGGCACAAGTATCATTAAAGATTTCACAATTTTATCTTCGCATATACCGAAATTCGCGTATGTCGATAACGTTTTTCGACAAGTATCATATGAAAACGCGTATTTAAACATTGTAAAAACGTTATAATCTTGTTTTATTCTTTATTCTGCATTGATAGAATATGAAATCAATGAAATTGAACGAGATGTCAAGTTTTCGATTTTCGTCGATACGCGTATATGAGCGAATAATCGTATATTCGATATGAAAGAATGTTAAAAACTTTGATTCCAATATAAAATGGATGATTGATCTTAAGAAATGCAATGTTCTGAATCGATTGGTAACATTTTTCTAACTGTGGCACAAGTATCATTAAAGATTTCACGATTTTATATTCGCATATACCGAAATTCGTGTATATCGATTAGGTTTTTCGACAATTATCATATGAAAACGCGTATTTAGACATAGTAAAAACGTAATATTCTTGTTATATTCTTTATTCTGCATCGATAGACTATAAAATCAATGAAATTGAACGAGATTTCAAGTTTTCGTTTTTCGACGATACGCGTATATGAGCGTAATATCGTATATACGATATGAATGAATGTTAAAAACTTTGATTCCAATATAAAATAGATGTTTGATCTTATGAAATACAATGTTCTCAATCGAATGGTAACATTTTTCTAACTGTGGCGCAAGTATTATTAAAGATTTCACGATATTTTCTTCGCATATACCGAAATTCGCGTATGTCGATTTCGTTTTTCGACAATTATCATATGAAAACGCGTATTTAATCATAGTAAAAACGTTATATTCTTGTTATATTCTTTATTCTTTATCGATAGAATATAAAATCAATGAAATTGAACGAGATTTCAAGTTTTCGTTTTTCGACGATACGCTTATATGAGAGAAAAATCGTATATATGACATGAAGAAATGTTAAAAACTTTGATTCCAATATAAAATAGATGTTTGATCTTATGAATTGTAATGTTCTGAATCTATTGGTAACATTTTAATAACTGTGGCACAAGTATTATTATAGATTTCACGATTTCATCATCGCATATACCGTAATTCGCGAATGTCGATTACGTTTTTCGACAATTATCATATGAAAACGCGTATTTAAACATAGCAAAATCGTTATATTCTTGTTATATTCTTTATTCTGCATCGATAGAATATAAGATAAATGAAATTGAACGAGATTTCAAGTATTCGTTTATCGACGATACGCGTATATGAACGAAAAATCGTATATACGATATGAAAGAATGTTAAAAACTTTGATTCCAATACAAAATAGATGTTTGATCTTATGAAATGCAATGTTCTGAATCGATTGGTAACATTTTTCTAACTATGGCACAAGTATTATTAAGTTTTCACGATTTTATCTTCGCATATACCGAAATTCGCGTATGTCGGTTACGTTTTTCGACAATTATCATATGATAACGCGAATTTAAACATAGTAACAACGTTATATGCTTGTTATATTCTTTATTCTGCATCGATAGAATATAAAATCAATTAAATTGAACGAGATTTCAAGTTTTCGTTTTTCGACGATACGCGTATATGAGCGAAAAATCGTATTTACGATATGAAAGAATATTAAAAACTTTGATTCCAATATAAGAAGATGTGTGATCTTATAAAATGCAATGTTCTGAATCGATTGGTTACATTTTTCTAACTGTGGCATAAGTATTATTAAAGATTTCACGATTTTATCTTCGCATATACCGAAATTCGCTTATGTCGATTACGTTTTTCGGCAATTATCATATGAAAACGCGTATTTAAACATAGTAAAAATATTATATTCTTGTTATATTCTTTATTCTGCATCGATTGAATATAAATTCAAAGAAAATGAACGTGATTTCAACTTTTCGTTATTCGACAATACGGGTATATGAGCGAAAAATCGTATATACGATATGAAAGACTGTTAAAAACTTTGATTCCAAAATAAAATAGATGTTTGATCTTATGAAATGCAATGTTCTGAATCGATTGGTAACATTTTCCTAACTGTGGCACAAGTATTATTAAAGATTTCACGATTTTATCTTCGCATATACCTAAATTCGCATATGTCGATTACGTTTTTCGACAATTATCATATGAAAGCGCGTATTTAAACATAGTAAAAACGTTATATTCTTGTTATATTCTTTATTCTGCATCGATAGAATTTAAAATCAATGAAATTGAACGAGATTTCAAGTTTTCGATTATCGACGATACGCGTACATGAGCGAAAAATCGTATATACGATATGAAAGAATGTTAAAAACTTTTATTCCAATATAAAATGGATGATTGATCTTAAGAAATGCAATGTTCTGAATCGATTGGTAACATTTTTCTAACTGTGGCACAAGTATCATTAAAGATTTCACAATTTTATCTTCGCATATACCGAAATTCGCGTATGTCGATAACGTTTTTCGACAAGTATCATATGAAAACGCGTATTTAAACATTGTAAAAACGTTATAATCTTGTTTTATTCTTTATTCTGCATTGATAGAATATGAAATCAATGAAATTGAACGAGATGTCAAGTTTTCGATTTTCGTCGATACGCGTATATGAGCGAATAATCGTATATTCGATATGAAAGAATGTTAAAAACTTTGATTCCAATATAAAATGGATGATTGATCTTAAGAAATGCAATGTTCTGAATCGATTGGTAACATTTTTCTAACTGTGGCACAAGTATCATTAAAGATTTCACGATTTTATATTCGCATATACCGAAATTCGTGTATATCGATTAGGTTTTTCGACAATTATCATATGAAAACGCGTATTTAGACATAGTAAAAACGTAATATTCTTGTTATATTCTTTATTCTGCATCGATAGACTATAAAATCAATGAAATTGAACGAGATTTCAAGTTTTCGTTTTTCGACGATACGCGTATATGAGCGTAATATCGTATATACGATATGAATGAATGTTAAAAACTTTGATTCCAATATAAAATAGATGTTTGATCTTATGAAATACAATGTTCTCAATCGAATGGTAACATTTTTCTAACTGTGGCGCAAGTATTATTAAAGATTTCACGATATTTTCTTCGCATATACCGAAATTCGCGTATGTCGATTTCGTTTTTCGACAATTATCATATGAAAACGCGTATTTAATCATAGTAAAAACGTTATATTCTTGTTATATTCTTTATTCTTCATCGATAGAATATAAAATCAATGAAATTGAACGAGATTTCAAGTTTTCGTTTTTCGACGATACGCTTATATGAGAGAAAAATCGTATATATGATATGAAAGAATGTTAAAAACTTTGATTCCAATATGAAATAGATGTTTGATCTTATGAATTGTAATGTTCTGAATCTATTGGTAACATTTTAATAACTGTGGCACAAGTATTATTATAGATTTCACGATTTCATCATCGCATATACCGTAATTCGCGAATGTCGATTACGTTTTTCGACAATTATCATATGAAAACGCGTATTTAAACATAGCAAAATCGTTATATTCTTGTTATATTCTTTATTCTGCATCGATAGAATATAAGATAAATGAAATTGAACGAGATTTCAAGTATTCGTTTATCGACGATACGCGTATATGAACGAAAAATCGTATATACGATATGAAAGAATGTTAAAAACTTTGATTCCAATACAAAATAGATGTTTGATCTTATGAAATGCAATGTTCTGAATCGATTGGTAACATTTTTCTAACTATGGCACAAGTATTATTAAGTTTTCACGATTTTATCTTCGCATATACCGAAATTCGCGTATGTCGGTTACGTTTTTCGACAATTATCATATGATAACGCGAATTTAAACATAGTAACAACGTTATATGCTTGTTATATTCTTTATTCTGCATCGATAGAATATAAAATCAATTAAATTGAACGAGATTTCAAGTTTTCGTTTTTCGACGATACGCGTATATGAGCGAAAAATCGTATTTACGATATGAAAGAATATTAAAAACTTTGATTCCAATATAAGAAGATGTGTGATCTTATAAAATGCAATGTTCTGAATCGATTGGTTACATTTTTCTAACTGTGGCATAAGTATTATTAAAGATTTCACGATTTTATCTTCGCATATACCGAAATTCGCTTATGTCGATTACGTTTTTCGGCAATTATCATATGAAAACGCGTATTTAAACATAGTAAAAATATTATATTCTTGTTATATTCTTTATTCTGCATCGATTGAATATAAATTCAAAGAAAATGAACGTGATTTCAACTTTTCGTTATTCGACAATACGGGTATATGAGCGAAAAATCGTATATACGATATGAAAGACTGTTAAAAACTTTGATTCCAAAATAAAATAGATGTTTGATCTTATGAAATGCAATGTTCTGAATCGATTGGTAACATTTTCCTAACTGTGGCACAAGTATTATTAAAGATTTCACGATTTTATCTTCGCATATACCTAAATTCGCATATGTCGATTACGTTTTTCGACAATTATCATATGAAAGCGCGTATTTAAACATAGTAAAAACGTTATAATCTTGTTATATTCTTCATTCTGCATCGATGGAATATAAAATCAATGAAATTGAACGAGATTTCAAGTTTTCGTTTTTTGACGATACGCGTATATGAGCGAAAAATCGTATATACGATATGAAAGAATGTTAAAAACTTTGATTCCAATATAAAATAGATGTTTGATCATATGAAATGCAATGTTCTGAATCGATTGGTAACATTTTTGTAACTGTGGCACAAGTATTATTAAAGATTTCACGATTTTATCTTCGCATATACCGAAATTCGCGATTGTCGATTACGTTTTCCGACAATTATCATATGAAAGCGCGTATTTAAACATAGTAAAAACGTTATATTCTTGTTATATTCTTTATTCTGCATCGATAGAATATAAAATCAATGAAATTTAACGAGATTTCAAGTTTTCGTTTTTCGACGATATGCGTTTATGAGCGAAAAATCGTATATACGATATGAAAGAATGTTAAATACTTTGATTCCAATATAAAATGGATGTTTGGTCTTAATAAATGCAATGTTCTGAATCGATTGGTAACATTTTTGTAACTGTGGGACAAGTATTATTAAAGATTTCACGATTTTATTATCGCATATACCGAAATTCGCGTATGTCGATTACGTTTTTCGACAATTATCAAATGAAAACGAGTATTTATACATAGTAAAAACGTTATATTCTTGTTATACTCTTTATTCTGCATCGATAGAATATAAAATCAATGAAATTGAACGAGATTTCAAGTTTTCGATTTTCGACGATACGCGTATATGAGCGAAAAATCGTATATACGACATGAAAGAATGTTAAAAACTTTGATTCCAATATAAAATAGATGTTTGATCATATGAAATGCAATGTTCTGAATCGATTGGTAACATTTTTCTAACTGTGGCACAAGTATTATTAAAAATTTCACGATTTTATCTTCGCATATACCGAAATTCGAGTATGTCGATTACGTTTTTCTACAATTATCATATGAAAATGCGTATTTAAACATAGTAAAAACGTTATATTCTTGTTATATTCTTTATTTTGTATCGATGGAATATAAAATCAATGAAATTGATCGAGATTTCAAGTTTTCGTTTTTTGACGATACGCGTATATGAGCGAAAAATCGTAAATACGATATGAAAGAATGTTAAAAACTTTGATTCCAATATAAAATGGATATATGATCTTATGAAATGCAATGTTCTGAATCGATTGGTAACATTTTTCTAACTGTGGAACAAGTATTATTAAAGATTTCACGATTTTATCTTCGCATATACCGATATTCGCGTATGTCGATTACGTTTTTCGCAAATATCATATGATAACGCGTACTTAAACATAGTAAAAACGTTATATTCTTGTTATATTCTTTATTCTACATCGATAGAATATAATATCAATGAAATTGAACGAGATTTCAAGTTTTCGTTTTTCGACGATACGCGTATATGAGCGAAAAATCGTATATACGATATGGAAGACTGTTAAAAACTTTGATTCCAATATAAAATGGATGTTTGATCTTATGAAATGCAATGTTCTTAATCGATTGGTAACATTTTTCTAACTGTGGAACAAGTATTATTAAAGATTTCACGATTTCATCTTCGCATATACCGAAATTCGCGTATGTCGATTACGTTTTTCGAAAATTATCATATGAAAGCGCGTATTTAAACATAGTAAAAACGTTATATTCTTGTTATATTCTTCATTCTGCATCGATAGAATATAAAATCAATGAAATTGAACGAGATTTCAAGTTTTCGTTTTTTGACGATACGCGTATATGAACGAAAAATCGTATATACGATATGAAAGAATGTTAAAAACTTTGATTCCAATATAAAATGGATATATGATCTTATGAAATGCAATGTTCTGAATCGATTGGTAACATTTTTCTAACTGTGGAACAAGTATTATTAAAGATTTCACGATTTCATCTTCGCATATACCGAAATTCGCGTATGTCGATTACGTTTTTCGAAAATTATCATATGAAAGCGCGTATTTAAACATAGTAAAAACGTTATAATCTTGTTATATTCTTCATTCTGCATCGATGGAATATAAAATCAATGAAATTGAACGAGATTTCAAGTTTTCGTTTTTTGACGATACGCGTATATGAGCGAAAAATCGTATATACGATATGAAAGAATGTTAAAAACTTTGATTCCAATATAAAATGGATATATGATCTTATGAAATGCAATGTTCTGAATCGATTGGTAACATTTTTCTAACTGTGGAACAAGTATTATTAAAGATTTCACGATTTTATCTTCGCATATACCGAAATTCGCGTATGTCGATTACGTTTTTCGACAATTATCATATGAAAGCGCGTATTTAAACATAGTAAAAACGTTATATTCTTGTTATATTCTTCATTCTGCATCGATGGAATATAAAATCAATGAAATTGAACGAGATTTCAAGTTTTCGTTTTTCGACGATACGCGTATATGAGCGAAAAATCGTATATACGATATGAGAGAATGTTAAAAACTTTGATTCCAATATAAAATGGATATATGATCTTATGAAATGCAATGTTCTGAATCGATTGGTAACATTTTTCTAACTGTGTTACAAGTATTATTAAAGATTTCACGATTTTATCTTCGCATATACCGAAATTCGCGTATGTCGATTACGTTTTTCGACAATTATCAAATGAAAACGCGTATTTATACATAGTAAAAACGTTATATTCTTGTTATATTCTTTATTCTGCATCGATAGAATATAAAATCAATGAAATTGGACGAGATTTCAAGTTTTCGATTTTCGACGATACGCGTATATGAGCGAAAAATCGTATATACGACATGAAAGAATGTTAAAAACTTTGATTCCAATATAAAATAGATGTTTGATCATATGAAATGCAATGTTCTGAATCGATTGGTAACATTTTTCTAACTGTGGCACAAGTATTATTAAAAATTTCACGATTTTATCTTCGCATATACCGAAATTCGAGTATGCCGATTACGTTTTTCGACAATTATCATATGAAAACGCGTATTTAAACATAGTAAAAACGTTATATTCTTGTTATATTCTTTATTTTGTATCGATGGAATATAAAATCAATGAAATTGATCGAGATTTCAAGTTTTCGTTTTTTGACGATACGCGTATATGAGCGAAAAATCGTAAATACGATATGAAAGAATGTTAAAAACTTTGATTCCAATATAAAATGGATATATGATCTTATGAAATGCAATGTTCTGAATCGATTGGTAACATTTTTCTAACTGTGGAACAAGTATTATTAAAGATTTCACGATTTTATCTTCGCATATACCGATATTCGCGTATGTCGATTACGTTTTTCGCAAATATCATATGATAACGCGTACTTAAACATAGTAAAAACGTTATATTCTTGTTATATTCTTTATTCTACATCGATAGAATATAATATCAATGAAATTGAACGAGATTTCAAGTTTTCGTTTTTCGACGATACGCGTATATGAGCGAAAAATCGTATATACGATATGGAAGACTGTTAAAAACTTTGATTCCAATATAAAATGGATGTTTGATCTTATGAAATGCAATGTTCTGAATCGATTGGTAACATTTTTCTAACTGTGGAACAAGTATTATTAAAGATTTCACGATTTCATCTTCGCATATACCGAAATTCGCGTATGTCGATTACGTTTTTCGAAAATTATCATATGAAAGCGCGTATTTAAACATAGTAAAAACGTTATATTCTTGTTATATTCTTCATTCTGCATCGATGGAATATAAAATCAATGAAATTGAACGAGATTTCAAGTTTTCGTTTTTTGACGATACGCGTATATGAACGAAAAATCGTATATACGATATGAAAGAATGTTAAAAACTTTGATTCCAATATAAAATGGATATATGATCTTATGAAATGCAATGTTCTGAATCGATTGGTAACATTTTTCTAACTGTGGAACAAGTATTATTAAAGATTTCACGATTTCATCTTCGCATATACCGAAATTCGCGTATGTCGATTACGTTTTTCGAAAATTATCATATGAAAGCGCGTATTTAAACATAGTAAAAACGTTATAATCTTGTTATATTCTTCATTCTGCATCGATGGAATATAAAATCAATGAAATTGAACGAGATTTCAAGTTTTCGTTTTTCGACGATACGCGTATATGAGCGAAAAATCGTATATACGATATGAAAGAATGTTAAAAACTTTGATTCCAATATAAAATGGATATATGATCTTATGAAATGCAATGTTCTGAATCGATTGGTAACATTTTTCTAACTGTGGAACAAGTATTATTAAAGATTTCACGATTTTATCTTCGCATATACCGAAATTCGCGTATGTCGATTACGTTTTTCGACAATTATCATATGAAAGCGCGTATTTAAACATAGTAAAAACGTTATATTCTTGTTATATTCTTCATTCTGCATCGATGGAATATAAAATCAATGAAATTGAACGAGATTTCAAGTTTTCGTTTTTCGACGATACGCGTATATGAGCGAAAAATCGTATATACGATATGAAAGAATGTTAAAAACTTTGATTCCAATATAAAATGGATATATGATCTTATGAAATGCAATGTTCTGAATCGATTGGTAACATTTTTCTAACTGTGGAACAAGTATTATTAAAGATTTCACGATTTTATCTTCGCATATACCGAAATTCGCGTATGTCGATTACGTTTTTCGACAATTATCAAATGAAAACGCGTATTTATACATAGTAAAAACGTTATATTCTTGTTATATTCTTTATTCTGCATCGATAGAATATAAAATCAATGAAATTGGACGAGATTTCAAGTTTTCGATTTTCGACGATACGCGTATATGAGCGAAAAATCGTATATACGATATGAAAGAATGTTAAAAACTTTGATTCCAATATAAAATAGATGTTTGATCATATGAAATGCAATGTTCTGAATCGATTGGTAACATTTTTCTAACTGTGGCAAAAGTATTATTAAAGATTTCTCGATTTTATCTTCTCATATACCGAAATTCGCGTATGTCGATTACGTTTTTCGACAATTATCATATGAAAACGCGTATTTAAACATAGTAAAAACGTTATATTCTTGTTATATTCTTTATTCTGCATCGATAGAATTTAAAATCAATGAAATTGAACGAGATTTCAAGTTTTCGATTATCGACGATACGCGTACATGAGCGAAAAATCGTATATACGATATGAAAGAATGTTAAAAACTTTTATTCCAATATAAAATGGATGATTGATCTTAAGAAATGCAATGTTCTGAATCGATTGGTAACATTTTTCTAACTGTGGCACAAGTATCATTAAAGATTTCACAATTTTATCTTCGCATATACCGAAATTCGTGTATGTCGATTAGGTTTTTCGACAATTATCATATGATAACGCGAATTTAAACATAGTAACAACGTTATATGCTTGTTATATTCTTTATTCTGCATCGATAGAATATAAAATCAATTAAATTGAACGAGATTTCAAGTTTTCGTTTTTCGACGATACGCGTATATGAGCGAAAAATCGTATTTACGATATGAAAGAATATTAAAAACTTTGATTCCAATATAAGAAGATGTGTGATCTTATAAAATGCAATGTTCTGAATCGATTGGTTACATTTTTCTAACTGTGGCATAAGTATTATTAAAGATTTCACGATTTTATCTTCGCATATACCGAAATTCGCTTATGTCGATTACGTTTTTCGGCAATTATCATATGAAAACGCGTATTTAAACATAGTAAAAATGTTATATTCTTGTTATATTCTTTATTTTGCATCGATTGAATATAAATTCAATGAAAATGAACGTGATTTCAACTTTTCGTTATTCGACAATACGGGTATATGAGCGAAAAATCGTATATACGATATGAAAGACTGTTAAAAACTTTGATTCCAAAATAAAATAGATGTTTGATCATATGAAATGCAATGTTCTGAATCGATTGGTAACATTTTTCTAACTGTGGCAAAAGTATTATTAAAGATTTCTCGATTTTATCTTCTCATATACCGAAATTCGCGTATGTCGATTACGTTTTTCGACAATTATCATATGAAAACGCGTATTTAAACATAGTAAAAACGTTATATTCTTGTTATATTCTTTATTCTGCATCGATAGAATTTAAAATCAATGAAATTGAACGAGATTTCAAGTTTTCGATAATCGACGATACGCGTACATGAGCGAAAAATCGTATATACGATATGAAAGAATGTTAAAAACTTTTATTCCAATATAAAATGGATGATTGATCTTAAGAAATGCAATGTTCTGAATCGATTGGTAACATTTTTCTAACTGTGGCACAAGTATCATTAAAGATTTCACAATTTTATCTTCGCATATACCGAAATTCGCGTATGTCGATAACGTTTTTCGACAAGTATCATATGAAAACGCGTATTTAAACATTGTAAAAACGTTATAATCTTGTTTTATTCTTTATTCTGCATTGATAGAATATAAAATCAATGAAATTGAACGAGATGTCAAGTTTTCGATTTTCGTCGATACGCGTATATGAGCGAATAATCGTATATTCGATATGAAAGAATGTTAAAAACTTTGATTCCAATATAAAATGGATGATTGATCTTAAGAAATGCAATGTTCTGAATCGATTGGTAACATTTTTCTAACTGTGGCACAAGTATCATTAAAGATTTCACGATTTTATATTCGCATATACCGAAATTCGTGTATGTCGATTAGGTTTTTCGACAATTATCATATGAAAACGCGTATTTAGACATAGTAAAAACGTAATATTCTTGTTATATTCTTTATTCTGCATCGATAGACTATAAAATCAATGAAATTGAACGAGATTTCAAGTTTTCGTTTTTCGACGATACGCGTATATGAGCGTAATATCGTATATACGATATGAATGAATGTTAAAAACTTTGATTCCAATATAAAATAGATGTTTGATCTTATGAAATACAATGTTCTCAATCGAATGGTAACATTTTTCTAACTGTGGCGCAAGTATTATTAAAGATTTCACGATTTTTTCTTCGCATATACCGAAATTCGCGTATGTCGATTTCGTTTTTCGACAATTATCATATGAAAACGCGTATTTAATCATAGTAAAAACGTTATATTCTTGTTATATTCTTTATTCTTCATCGATAGAATATAAAATCAATGAAATTGAACGAGATTTCAAGTTTTCGTTTTTCGACGATACGCTTATATGAGCGAAAAATCGTATATATGATATGAAAGAATGTTAAAACCTTTGATTCCAATATGAAATAGATGTTTGATCTTATGAATTGTAATGTTCTGAATCTATTGGTAACATTTTAATAACTGTGGCACAAGTATTATTATAGATTTCACGATTTCATCATCGCATATACCGTAATTCGCGAATGTCGATTACGTTTTTCGACAATTATCATATGAAAACGCGTATTTAAACATAGCAAAATCGTTATATTCTTGTTATATTCTTTATTCTGCATCGATAGAATATAAGATAAATGAAATTGAACGAGATTTCAAGTATTCGTTTATCGACGATACGCGTATATGAACGAAAAATCGTATATACGATATGAAAGAATGTTAAAAACTTTGATTCCAATACAAAATAGATGTTTGATCTTATGAAATGCAATGTTCTGAATCGATTGGTAACATTTTTCTAACTATGGCACAAGTATTATTAAGTTTTCACGATTTTATCTTCGCATATACCGAAATTCGCGTATGTCGGTTACGTTTTTCGACAATTATCATATGATAACGCGAATTTAAACATAGTAACAACGTTATATGCTTGTTATATTCTTTATTCTGCATCGATAGAATATAAAATCAATTAAATTGAACGAGATTTCAAGTTTTCGTTTTTCGACGATACGCGTATATGAGCGAAAAATCGTATTTACGATATGAAAGAATATTAAAAACTTTGATTCCAATATAAGAAGATGTGTGATCTTATAAAATGCAATGTTCTGAATCGATTGGTTACATTTTTCTAACTGTGGCATAAGTATTATTAAAGATTTCACGATTTTATCTTCGCATATACCGAAATTCGCTTATGTCGATTACGTTTTTCGGCAATTATCATATGAAAACGCGTATTTAAACATAGTAAAAATATTATATTCTTGTTATATTCTTTATTCTGCATCGATTGAATATAAATTCAATGAAAATGAACGTGATTTCAACTTTTCGTTATTCGACAATACGGGTATATGAGCGAAAAATCGTATATACGATATGAAAGACTGTTAAAAACTTTGATTCCAAAATAAAATAGATGTTTGATCTTATGAAATGCAATGTTCTGAATCGATTGGTAACATTTTCCTAACTGTGGCACAAGTATTATTAAAGATTTCACGATTTTATCTTCGCATATACCTAAATTCGCATATGTCGATTACGTTTTTCGACAATTATCATATGAAAACGCGTATTTAAACATAGTAAAAACGTTATATTCTTGTTATATTCTTTATTCTGCATAGATGGAATATAAAATCAATGAAATTGAACGAGATTTAAAGTTTTCGTTTTTTTACGATTCGCGTATATGAGCGAAAAACCGTATATACGATATGAAAGACTGTTAAAAACTTTGATTCCAATATAAAAAGATGTGTGATCTTATAAAATGCAATGTTCTGAATCGATTGGTAACATTTTTCTAACTGTGGCACAAGTATTATTAAAGATTTCACGATTTTATCTTCGCATATACCGAAATTCGCTTATGTCGATTACGTTTTTCGACAATTATCATATGAAAACGCGTATTTAAGCATAGTAAAAATGTTATATTCTTGTTATATTCTTTATTCTACATCGATAAAAAATAATATCAATGAAATTGAACGAGATTTCAAGTTTTCGTTTTTCGATAATACGCGTATATGAGCGAAAAAACGTATACACGATATGAAAGACTGTAAAAAACTTTGATTCCCATATAAAATAGATGCTTGATCTTAGGAAATGCAATGTTCTGTATCGATTGGTAACATTTTTTTAACTGTGGCGCAAGTATTATTAAAGTTTTCACGATTTTTACTTCGCATATACCGAAATTCACGTATGTCGATTACGTTTTTCGACAATTATCATATGAAAACGCGTATTTAAGCATAGTAAAAATGTTATATTCTTGTTATATTCTTTATTCTGCATCGATGGAATATAAAATCAATGAAAATGAACGTGATTTCAACTTTTCGTTTTTCGACGATACGGGTATATGAGTGAAAAATCGTATATACGATATGAAAGACTGTTAAAAACTTTGATTTCAAAATAAAGTAGATGTTTGATCTTATGAAATGCAATGTTCTGAATCGATTGGTAACATTTTCCTAACTGTGGCACAAGTATTATTTAAGATTTCACGATTTTATCTTCGCATATACCGAAATTCGCGTATGTCGATTACGTTTTTCTACAATTGTCATATGAAAACGCGTATTCAAACATAGTAAAAACGTTATATTCTTGTTATATTCTTTATTCTTCATCGATAGAATATTAAATCAATGAAATTGAACGCGATGTCAAGTTTTCGATTTCGACGATACGCGTATATGAGCGAAAAATCGTATATACGATATGAAAGAATGTTAAAAACTTTGATTCCAATATAGAATAGATGTTTGATCTTATGACATGCAATGTTCTGAATCGATTGGTAACATTTTTCTAACTATGGCACTAGTATTATTAAAGATTTCACGATTTTATCTTTTCATATACCGAAATTCGCGTATGTCGATTACGTTTTTCGACTATTATCATTAGAAAACGCGTTTTAAACATAGTAAAAACGTTATATTCTTGTTATATATTTATTCTTCATCGATAGAATATAAAATCAATGAAATCGAACGCGATGTCAAGTTTTCGTTTTTCGACGATACGCGTATATGAGCGAAAAATCGTATATACGATATGAAAGAATGTTAAAATTTTGATTCCAATATAAAATAGATGTTTGATCTTATGAAATGCAATGTTCTGAATCGATTGGTAACATATTTCTAACTGTGGCACAAGTATTATTTAAGATTTCACGATTTTATCTTCGCATATACCGAAATTCGCGTATGTCGATTACGTTTTTCTACAATTATCATATGAAAACGCGTATTAAAACATAGTAAAATATTATATTCTCGTTATATTCATTATTCTGCATCGATAGAATATAAAATCAATGAAATTGAACGAGATTTCAAGATTTCGTTTTTCGACGATACGCGTATATGAGCGAAAAATCGTATAAACAATATGAAAGACTGTTAAAAACTTTGATTTCAAAATAAAGTAGATGTTTGATCTTATGAAATGCAATGTTCTGAATCGATTGGTAACATTTTTCTAACTGTGGCACAAATATTATTAAAGATTTCACGATTTTAACTTCGCATATACCGAAATTCGAGTATGTCGATTAGGTTTTTCGACAAGTATCATATGAAAACGCGTATTTAAACATAGTAAAAACGTTATATTCTTGTTATCTTCTATATTCTGCATCGATAGAATATAAAATCAATGAAATTGAACGAGATTTAAAGTTTTCGTTTTTCTACGATTCGCGTATATGAGCGAAAAATCGTATATACGATATGAAAGAATGTTAAAAACATTGATCCCAATATAAAATAGATGTTTGATCTCAGGAAATGCAATGTTCTGAATCGATTGGTAACATTTTTCTAACTGTGGCACAAATATTATTAAAGATTTCACGATTTTAACTTCGCATATACCGAAATTCGAGTATGTCGATTAGGTTTTTCGACAAGTATCATATGAAAACGCGTATTTAAACATAGTAAAAACGTTATATTCTTGTTATCTTCTTTATTCTGCATCGATAGAATATAAAATCAATGAAATTGAACGAGATTTCAAGTTTTCGTTTTTCGATAATACGCGTATATGAGCGAAAAAACGTATACACGTTATGAAAGACTGTAAAAAACTTTGATTCCCATATAAAATAGATGCTTGATCTTAGGAAATGCAATGTTCTGTATCGATTGGTAACATTTTTTTAACTGTGGCGCAAGTATTATTGAAGTTTTCACGATTTTTACTTCGCATATACCGAAATTCACGTATGTCGATTACGTTTTTCGACAATTATCATATGAAAACGCGTATTTAAGCATAGTAAAAATGTTATATTCTTGTTATATTCTTTATTCTGCATCGATGGAATATAAAATCAATGAAAATGAACGTGATTTCAACTTTTCGTTTTTCGACGATACGGGTATATGAGTGAAAAATCGTATATACGATATGAAAGACTGCTAAAAACTTTGATTTCAAAATAAAGTAGATGTTTGATCTTATGAAATGCAATGTTCTGAATCGATTGGTAACATTTTCCTAACTGTGGCACAAGTATTATTTAAGATTTCACGATTTTATCTTCGCATATACCGAAATTCGCGTATGTCGATTACGTTTTTCTACAATTGTCATATGAAAACGCGTATTCAAACATAGTAAAAACGTTATATTCTTGTTATATTCTTTATTCTTCATCGATAGAATATTAAATCAATAAAATTGAACGAGATTTCAAGTTTTCGTTTTTCGACGATACGCGTATATGACCGAAAAATCGTATATACGATATGAAAGAATGTTAAAAACTTTGTTTCCAATTTAAAATAGATGTATGATCTTATGAAATGTAATGTTCTGAATCGATTGGTAACATTTTTCTAACTGTGGCACAAGTATTATTAAAGATTTAACAATTTTATCTTCCCATATACCGAAATTCGCGTATGTCGATTACGTTTTTCTACAATTATCATATGAAAACGCGTATTTAAACATAGTAAAAACATTATATTCTTGTTATATACTTTATTCTGCATCGATAGAATATAAAATCAATGAAATTGAACGCGATGTCAAGTTTTCGATTTCGACGATACGCGTATATGAGCGAAAAATCGTATATACGATATGAAAGAATGTTAAAAACTTTGATTCCAATATAGAATAGATGTTTGATCTTATGACATGCAATGTTCTGAATCGATTGGTAACATTTTTCTAACTATGGCACTAGTATTATTAAAGATTTCACGATTTTATCTTCTCATATACCGAAATTCGCGTATGTCGATTAGGTTTTTCGACTATTATCATTAGAAAACGCGTTTTAAACATAGTAAAAACGTTATATTCTTGTTATATATTTATTCTTCATCGATAGAATATAAAATCAATGAAATCGAACGCGATGTCAAGTTTTCGTTTTTCGACGATACGCGTATATGAGCGAAAAATCGTATATACGATATGAAAGAATGTTAAAATTTTGATTCCAATATAAAATAGATGTTTGATCATATGAAATGCAATGTTCTGAATCGATTGGTAACATATTTCTAACTGTGGCACAAGTATTATTTAAGATTTCACGATTTTATCTTCGCATATACCGAAATTCGCGTATGTCGATTACGTTTTTCTACAATTATCATATGAAAACGCGTATTAAAACATAGTAAAATATTATATTCTCGTTATATTCATTATTCTGCATCGATAGAATATAAAATCAATGAAATTGAACGAGATTTCACGATTTCGTTTTTCGACGATACGCGTATATGAGCGAAAAATCGTATAAACAATATGAAAGAATGTTAAAAACTTTGATTCCAATATAAAATAGATGTTTGATCTTATGAAATGCAATGTTCTGAATCGATTGGTAACATTTTTCTAACTGTAGCAAAAGTATTATTAAAGATTTCACGATTTTATCTTCGCATATACCGAAATTCGCGTATGTCGATTACGTTTTTCTACAATTATCATATGACGACGCGTATTTAAACATAGTAAAAACGTTATATTCTTGTTATATTCTTTATTCTGCATCGATAGAATATAAAATCAATGAAATTGAACGCGATGTCAAGTTTTCTATTTCGACGATACGCGTATATGAGCGAAAAATCGTATATACGATATGAAAGAATGTTAAAAACTTTGATTCCAATATAGAATAGATGTTTGATCTTATGACATGCAATATTCTGAATCGAATGGTAACATTTTTCTAACTGTGGCACAAATATTATTAAAGATTTCACGATTTTAACTTCGCATATACCGAAATTCGAGTATGTCGATTAGGTTTTTCGACAAGTATCATATGAAAACGCGTATTTAAACATAGTAAAAACGTTATTTTCTTGTTATCTTCTTTATTCTGCATCGATAGAATATAAAATCAATGAAATTGAACGAGATTTCAAGTTTTCGTTTTTCGATAATACGCGTATATGAGCGAAAAAACGTATACACGTTATGAAAGACTGTAAAAAACTTTGATTCCCATATAAAATAGATGCTTGATCTTAGGAAATGCAATGTTCTGTATCGATTGGTAACATTTTTTTAACTGTGGCGCAAGTATTATTGAAGTTTTCACGATTTTTACTTCGCATATACCGAAATTCACGTATGTCGATTACGTTTTTCGACAATTATCATATGAAAACGCGTATTTAAGCATAGTAAAAATGTTATATTCTTGTTATATTCTTTATTCTGCATCGATGGAATATAAAATCAATGAAAATGAACGTGATTTCAACTTTTCGTTTTTCGACGATACGGGTATATGAGTGAAAAATCGTATATACGATATGAAAGACTGTTAAAAACTTTGATTTCAAAATAAAGTAGATGTTTGATCTTATGAAATGCAATGTTCTGAATCGATTGGTAACATTTTCCTAACTGTGGCACAAGTATTATTTAAGATTTCACGATTTTATCTTCGCATATACCGAAATTCGCGTATGTCGATTACGTTTTTCTACAATTGTCATATGAAAACGCGTATTCAAACATAGTAAAAACGTTATATTCTTGTTATATTCTTTATTCTTCATCGATAGAATATTAAATCAATAAAATTGAACGAGATTTCAAGTTTTCGTTTTTCGACGATACGCGTATATGACCGAAAAATCGTATATACGATATGAAAGAATGTTAAAAACTTTGTTTCCAATTTAAAATAGATGTATGATCTTATGAAATGTAATGTTCTGAATCGATTGGTAACATTTTTCTAACTTTGGCACAAGTATTATTAAAGATTTAACAATTTTATCTTCCCATATACCGAAATTCGCGTATGTCGATTACGTTTTTCTACAATTATCATATGACGACGCGTATTCAAACATAGTAAAAACGTTATATTCTTGTTATATTCTTTATTCTGCATCGATAGAATATAAAATCAATGAAATTGAACGCGATGTCAAGTTTTCGATTTCGACGATACGCGTATATGAGCGAAAAATCGTATATACGATATGAAAGAATGTTAAAATTTTGATTCCAATATAAAATAGATGTTTGATCTTATGAAATGCAATGTTCTGAATCGATTGGTAACATATTTCTAACTGTGGCACAAGTATTATTTAAGATTTCACGATTTTATCTTCGCATATACCGAAATTCGCGTATGTCGATTACGTTTTTCTACAATTATCATATGAAAACGCGTATTAAAACATAGTAAAATATTATATTCTCGTTATATTCATTATTCTGCATCGATAGAATATAAAATCAATGAAATTGAACGAGATTTCAAGATTTCGTTTTTCGACGATACGCGTATATGAGCGAAAAATCGTATAAACAATATGAAAGAATGTTAAAAACTTTGATTCCAATATAAAATAGATGTTTGATCTTATGAAATGCAATGTTCTGAATCGATTGGTAACATTTTTCTAACTGTAGCAAAAGTATTATTAAAGATTTCACGATTTTATCTTCGCATATACAGAAATTCGCGTATGTCGATTACGTTTTTCTACAATTATCATATGACGACGCGTATTTAAATATAGTAAAAACGTTATATTCTTGTTATATTCTTTATTCTGCATCGATAGAATATAAAATCAATGAAATTGAACGCGATGTCAAGTTTTCGATTTCGACGATACGCGTATATGAGCGAAAAATCGTATATACGATATGAAAGAATGTTAAAAACGTTGATTCCAATATAGAATAGATGTTTGATCTTATGACATGCAATGTTCTGAATCGATTGGTAACATTTTTCTAACTATGGCACTAGTATTATTAACGATTTCACGATTTTATCTTCTCATATACCGAAATTCGCGTATGTCGATTACGTTTTTCGACTATTATCATTAGAAAACGCGTTTTAAACATAGTAAAAACGTTATATTCTTGTTATATATTTATTCTTCATCGATAGAATATAAAATCAATGAAATTGAACGCGATGTCATGTTTTCGTTTTTCGACGATACGCGTATATGAGCGAAAAATCGTATATACGATATGAAAGAATGTTAAAATTTTGATTCCAATATAAAATAGATGTTTGATCTTATGAAATGCAATGTTCTGAATCGATTGGTAACATATTTCTAACTGTGGCACAAGTATTATTTAAGATTTCACGATTTTATCTTCGCATATACCGAAATTCGCGTATGTCGATTACGTTTTTCGACTATTATCATATGAAAACGCTTTTTAAACATAGTAAAAACGTTATATTCTTGTTATATTCTTTATTCTGCATCGATAGAATATAAAATCAATGAAATTTAACGAGATTTCAAACTTTCGTTTTTCGACAATACGCGTATATGAGCGAAAAATCGTATATACAATATGAAAGAATGTTAAAAACTTCGATTCCAATATAAAATGGATGTTTGATCTTATGAAATGCAATGTTCTGAATTGATTGGTAACATTTTTCTAACTGTGGCACAAGTATTATTAAAGATTTCACGATTTTATCTTCGCATATACCGAAATTCGCGTATGTTGATTTTGATTTTCGACAATTATCATATGAAAACGCGTATTTAAACATAGTAAAAATGTTACATTCTTGTTATATTCCTTATTCTGCATCGATAGAATATAAAATCAATGAAATTGTACGAGTTTTCAAGTTTTCGTTTTTCGACGGTACGCGTATATGAGCGAAAAATCGTATATACGATATGAAAGAATGTTAAAATTTTGATTCCAATATAAAATAGATATTTGATCTTATGAAATGCAATGTTCTGAATCGATTGGTAACATTTTTCTAACTGTGGCACAAGTATTATTTAAGATTTCACGATTTTATCTTCGCATATACCGAAATTCGCGTATGTCGATTAAGATTTTCTACAATTGTCATATGAAAACGCGTATTCAAACATAGTAAAAACGTTATATTCTTGTTATATTCTTTATTCTTCATCGATAGAATATTAAATCAATAAAATTGAACGAGATTTCAAGTTTTCGTTTTTCGACGATACGCGTATATGACCGAAAAATCGTATATACGATATGAAAGAATGTTAAAAACTTTGATTCCAATTTAAAATAGATGTATGATCTTATGAAATGCAATGTTCTGAATCGATTGGTAACATTTTTCTAACTGTGGCACAAGTATTATTAAAGATTTCACAATTTTATCTTCCCATATACCGAAATTCGCGTATGTCGATTACGTTTTTCTACAATTATCATATGACGACGCGTATTTAAACATAGTAAAAACGTTATATTCTTGTTATATTCTTTATTCTGCATCGATAGAATATAAAATCAATGAAATTGAACGCGATGTCAAGTTTTCGTTTTTCGACGATACGCGTATATGAGCGAAAAATCGTATATACGATATGAAAGAATGTTAAAATTTTGATTCCAATATAAAATAGATGTTTGATCTTATGAAATGCAATGTTCTGAATCGATTGGTAACATATTTCTAACTGTGGCACAAGTATTATTTAAGATTTCACGATTTTATCTTCGCATATACCGAAATTCGCGTATGTCGATTACGTTTTTCTACAATTATCATATGAAAACGCGTATTTAAACATAGTAAAATATTATATTCTCGTTATATTCATTATTCTGCATCGATAGAATATAAAATCAATGAAATTGAACGAGATTTCAAGATTTCGTTTTTCGACGATTCGCGTATATGAGCGAAAAATCGTATAAACAATATGAAAGAATGTTAAAAACTTTGATTCCAATATAAAATAGATGTTTGATCTTATGAAATGCAATGTTCTGAATCGATTGGTAACATTTTTCTAACTGTAGCAAAAGTATTATTAAAGATTTCACGATATTATCTTCGCATATACCGAAATTCGCGAATGTCGATTACGTTTTTCTACAATTATCATATGACGACGCGTATTTAAACATAGTAAAACCGTTATATTCTTGTTATATTCTTTATTCTGCATCGATAGAATATAAAATCAATGAAATTGAACGCGATGTCAAGTTTTCGATTTCGACGATACGCGTATATGAGCGAAAAATCGTATATACGAAATGAAAGAATGTTAAAAACTTTGATTCCAATATAGAATAGATGTTTGATCTTATGACATGCAATGTTCTGAATCGATTGGTAACATTTTTCTAACTATGGCACTAGTATTATTAACGATTTCACGATTTTATCTTCTCATATACCGAAATTCGCGTATGTCGATTACGTTTTTCGACTATTATCATTAGAAAACGCGTTTTAAACATAGTAAAAACGTTATATTCTTGTTATATATTTATTCTTCATCGATAGAATATAAAATCAATGAAATTGAACGCGATGTCATGTTTTCGTTTTTCGACGATACGCGTATATGAGCGAAAAATCGTATATACGATATGAAAGAATGTTAAAATTTTGATTCCAATATAAAATAGATGTTTGATCTTATGAAATGCAATGTTCTGAATGGATTGGTAACATATTTCTAACTGTGGCACAAGTATTATTTAAGATTTCACGATTTTATCTTCGCATATACCGAAATTCGCGTATGTCGATTACGTTTTTCGACTATTATCATATGAAAACGCGTTTTAAACATAGTAAAAACGTTATATTCTTGTTATATTCTTTATTCTGCATCGATAGAATATAAAATCAATGAAATTTAACGAGATTTCAAACTTTCGTTTTTCGACGATACGCGTATATGAGCGAAAAATCGTATATACAATATGAAAGAATGTTAAAAACTTCGATTCCAATATAAAATAGATGTTTGATCTTATGAAATGCAATGTTCTGAATCGATTGGTAACATATTTCTAATTGTGGCACAAGTATTATTTAAGATTTCACGATTTTATCTTCGCATATACCGAAATTCGCGTATGTTGATTTTGTTTTTCGACAATTATCATATGAAAACGCGTATTTAAACATAGTAAAAATGTTACATTCTTGTTATATTCCTTATTCTGCATCGATAGAATATAAAATCAATGAAATTGTACGAGTTTTCAAGTTTTCGTTTTTCGACGGTACGCGTATATGAGCGAAAAATCGTATATACGATATGAAAGAATGTTAAAATTTTGATTCCAATATAAAATAGATCTTTGATCTTATGAAATGCAATGTTCTGAATCGATTGGTAACATTTTTCTAACTGTAGCAAAAGTATAATTAAAGATTTCACGATTTTATCTTCGCATATACCGAAATTCGCGTATGTCGATTACGTTTTTCGACAATTATCATATGAAAACGCGTTTTAAACATAGTTAAAACGTTATATTCTTGTTATATATTTATTCTTCATCGATAGAATATAAAATCAATGAAATTGAACGCGATGTCATGTTTTCGTTTTTCGACGATACGCGTATATGAGCGAAAAATCGTATATACGATATGAAAGAATGTTAAAATTTTGATTCCAATATAAAATAGATGTTTGATCTTATGAAATGCAATGTTCTGAATCGATTGGTAACATTTTTCTAACTGTGGCACAAGTATTATTTAAGATTTCACGATTTTATCTTCGCATATACCGAAATTCGCGTATGTCGATTACGTTTTTCTACAATTAGCATATGAAAACGCATATTCAAACATAGTAAAAACGTTATATTCTTGTTAAATTCAATATTCTTCATCGATAGAATATAAAATCAATGAAATTGAACGCGATGTCAAGTTTTCGATTTCGACGATACGCGTATATGAGCGAAAAATCGTATATACGATATGAAATAATGTTAAAAACTTTGACTCCAATATAAAATATATGTTTGATCTGATGAAATGCAATGTTCTGTATCGATTGGTAACATTTATCAAACTTTGGCACAAGTATTATTAAAGATTTCACGATTTTATCTTCGCATATACCGAAATTCGCGTATGTTGATTTTGTTTTTCGACAATTATCATATGAAAACGCGTATTTAAACATAGTAAAAACGTTACATTCTTGTTATATTCCTTATTCTGCATCGATAGAATATAAAATCAATGAAATTGTACGAGTTTTCAAGTTTTCGTTTTTCGACGGTACGCGTATATGAGCGAAAAATCGTATATACGATATGAAAGAATGTTAAAATTTTGATTCCAATATAAAATAGATGTTTGATCTTATGAAATGCAATGCTCTGAATCGATTGGTAACATTTTTCTAACTGTGGCACAAGTATTATTTAAGATTTCACGATTTTATCTTCGCATATACCGAAATTCGCGTATGTCGATTACGTTTTTCTACAATTGTCATATGAAAACGCGTATTCAAACATAGTAAAAACGTTATAGTCTTGTTAAATTCATTATTCTGCATCGATAAAATATAAAATCAATGAAATTGAACGAGATTTCAAGTTTTCGTTTTTCGACGATACACGTATATGAGCGAAAAATCGTATATGCGATATGAAAGAATGTTAAAAACTTTGATTCCAATATAAAATAGATGTTTGATCTTATTAAATGCAATGTTCTGAATCGATTGGTAAAATTTTTCTAACTGTGGCACAAGTATTATTAAAAATTTCACGGTTTTATCTTCGTATATAACGAAATTCGCGTATGTCGATTACGTTTTTCGACAATTATCATATGAAAACGCGTATTTAAATATTGTAAAAACGTTATATTATGTTATATTCTTTATTCTGCATCGATTGAATATAAAATCAATGAAATTGAACGAGATTTCAAGTTTTCGTTTTCGTAGATACTCGTATATGAGCGAAAAATAGTATATACGATATGAAAGAATATTAAAATCTTTGATTTCAATATAAAATAGATGTTTGATCTTATGAAATGCAATGTTCTGAATCGATTGGTAACATTTTTCTAACTGTGGCACAAGTATTATTTAAGATTTCACGATTTTATCTTCGCATATACCGAAATTCGCGTATGTCGATTACGTTTTTCTACAATTAGCATATGAAAACGCATATTCAAACATAGTAAAAACGTTATATTCTTGTTAAATTCAATATTCTTCATCGATAGAATATAAAATCAATGAAATTGAACGCGATGTCAAGTTTTCGATTTCGACGATACGCGTATATGAGCGAAAAATCGTATATACGATATGAAATAATGTTAAAAACTTTGACTCCAATATAAAATATATGTTTGATCTGATGAAATGCAATGTTCTGTATCGATTGGTAACATTTATCAAACTTTGGCACAAGTATTATTAAAGATTTCACGATTTTATCTTCGCATATACCGAAATTCGCGTATGTTGATTTTGTTTTTCGACAATTATCATATGAAAACGCGTATTTAAACATAGTAAAAACGTTACATTCTTGTTATATTCCTTATTCTGCATCGATAGAATATAAAATCAATGAAATTGTACGAGTTTTCAAGTTTTCGTTTTTCGACGGTACGCGTATATGAGCGAAAAATCGTATATACGATATGAAAGAATGTTAAAATTTTGATTCCAATATAAAATAGATGTTTGATCTTATGAAATGCAATGCTCTTAATCGATTGGTAACATTTTTCTAACTGTGGCACAAGTATTATTTAAGATTTCACGATTTTATCTTCGCATATACCGAAATTCGCGTATGTCGATTACGTTTTTCTACAATTGTCATATGAAAACGCGTATTCAAACATAGTAAAAACGTTATAGTCTTGTTAAATTCATTATTCTGCATCGATAAAATATAAAATCAATGAAATTGAACGAGATTTCAAGTTTTCGTTTTTCGACGATACACGTATATGAGCGAAAAATCGTATATGCGATATGAAAGAATGTTAAAAACATTGATTCCAATATAAAATAGATGTTTGATCTTATTAAATGCAATGTTCTGAATCGATTGGTAAAATTTTTCTAACTGTGGCACAAGTATTATTAAAAATTTCACGGTTTTATCTTCGTATATAACGAAATTCGCGTATGTCGATTACGTTTTTCGACAATTATCATATGAAAACGCGTATTTAAATATTGTAAAAACGTTATATTATGTTATATTCTTTATTCTGCATCGATTGAATATAAAATCAATGAAATTGAACGAGATTTCAAGTTTTCGTTTTCGTAGATACTCGTATATGAGCGAAAAATAGTATATACGATATGAAAGAATATTAAAATCTTTGATTTCAATATAAAATAGATGTTTGATCTTATGAAATGCAATGTTCTGAATCGATTGGTAACATTTTTCTAACTGTGGCACAAGTATTATTAAAGATTTCACGATTTTATCTTCGCATATAACGAAATTCGCGTATGTCGATTACGTTTTTCGACAATTATCATATGAAAACGCGTATTTAAACATAGTAAAAACGTTATATTCTTGTTATATCATTTATTCTGCATCGATTGAATATTAAATCAATGAAATTGAACGAGATTTCAAGTTTTCGTTTTTCGACGATACGCGTATAAGAGCGAAAAATCGTATAAACGATATTAATGAATGTTAAAAACTTTGATTCCAATATAAAATAGATGTTTGATCTTATGAAATGCAATGTTCTGAATCGATTTGTAACATTTTTCTAACTGTGGCGCAAGTATTATTAAAGATTTCACGATTTTATCTTCGTATATACCGAAATTCGCGTATGTCGATTACGTTTTTCGACAATTATCAGATGAAAGCGCGTATTTAAACATAGTATAAACGTTATATTCTTGTTATATTCTTTATTCTGCATCGATAGAATAAAAAATCAATGAAATTGAACTAGATTTCGAGTTTTCGTTTTTCGACGATACGCGTACATGAGCGAAAAATCGTATATACGATATGAAAGAATATTAAAAACTTTGATTCCAATATAAAATAGATGTTTGATCTTATGAAATGCAATGTTCTGAATCGATTGGTAACATTTTTCTAACTGTGGCACAAGTATTATTAAAGATTTCACGATTTTATCTTCGCATATACCGAAATTTGCGTATGTCGATTACGTTTTTCGACAATTATCTCATGAAAACGCGTATTTAAACATAGTAAAAACGTTATATTCTTGTTATATTCTTTATTCTGCATCGATAGAATATAAAATCAATGAAATTGAACGATATTTCAAGTTTTCGTTTTTCGACGATACGCGTATATGTGCGAAAAATCGTATATACGATATGAAAGAATGATAATAACTTTGATTCCAATATAAAATAGATGTTTGATCTTATGAAATGCAATGTTCTGTATCGATTGGTAACATTTATCAAACTTTGGCACAAGTATTATTGAAGATTTCACGATTTTATCTTCGCATATACCGAAATTCGCGTATGTAGATTATGTTTTTCGACAATTATCATAAGAAAACGCGTATTTAAACATAGTAAAAACGTTATATTCTTGTTATATTCTTTATTCTGCATCGATAGAATATAAAATCAATGAAATTGAACGAGATTTCAAGTTTTCGTTTTTCCTACGATACGCGTATATGAGCGAAAAATCGTATATACGATATGAAAGATTGTTAAAAACTTTGATTCCAATATAAAATCGATCTTTGATCTTATGAAATGCAATGTTCTGTATCGATTGGTAACATTTATCAAACTTTGGCACAAGTATTATTAAAGATTTCACGATTTCATCTTCGCATATACCGAAATTCGCGTATGTCGATTTTGTTTTTCGACAATTATCATATGAAAACGCGTATTTAAACATAGTAAAAACGTTATATTCTTGTTATATTCTTTATTCTGCATCGATAAAATATAAAATCAATGAAATTGAATGAGATTTCAAGTATTCGTTTTTCGACGATACGCGTATATGTGCGAAAAATCGTATATACGATATGAAAGAATGATAAAAACTTTGATTCCAATATAAAATAGATGTTTGATCTTATGAAATGCAATGTTCTGACTCGATTGGTAACATTTTTCTAACTGTGGCACAAGTATTATTAAAGATTTCACGATTTTATCTTCGCATATACCGAAATTCGCGTATGTCGATTACGTTTTTCGACAATTATCATATGAAAACGCGTATTTAAACATACTAAAAACGTTATATTCTTGTTATATTCTTTATTCTGCATCGATAGAATATAAAATCAATGAAATTGAACGAGATTACAAGTTTTCGTTATTGGACGATACGCGTATATGAGCGAAAAAACGTATATAGGATATGAAAGAATATTAAAAACTTTGATTCCAATATAAAATAGATGTTTGTTCTTATGAAATGCAATGTTCTCAATCGATTGGTAACATTTTTCTAACTGTGGCACAAGAATTATTAGAGATTTCACGATTTTATCATCGTATATACCGAAATTCGCGTATGTCGATTACGTTTTTCGACAATTATCATATGAAAACGCGTATTTAAACATACTAAAAACGTTATATTCTTGTTATATTCTTTATTCTGCATCGATAGAATATAAAATCAATGAAATTGAACGAGATTACAAGTTTTCGTTATTGGACGATACGCGTATATGAGCGAAAAAACGTATATAGGAAATGAAAGAATATTAAAAACTTTGATTCCAATATAAAATAGATGTTTGTTCTTATGAAATGCAATGTTCTGAATCGATTGGTAACATTTTTCTAACTGTGGCACAAGAATTATTAAAGATTTCACGATTTTATCATCGCATATACCGAAATTCGCGTATGTCGATTACGGTTTTCGACAATTATAATATGAAAACGCGTATTTAAACATAGTAAAAACGTTATATTCTTGTTATATTCTTTATTCTGCATCGATAGAATATAAAATCAATGAAATTGAACGAGATTTCAAGTTTTCGTTTTTCGACGATACGCGTATATGAGCGAAAAATCGTATATACGATATGAAAGAATGTTAAAAACTTTGATTCCAATATAAAATAGATGTTTGATCTTATGAAATGCAATGTTCTGAATCGATTGGTAACATTGTTCTAATTGTGGCACAAGTATTATTAAAGATTTCACGATTTTATCTTCGCATATACCGTAATTCGCGTAAGTCGATTACCTTTATCGACAATTATCATATGAAAACGCGTATTTAAACATAGTAAAAACGTTGTTTCTTGTTATATTCTTTATTCTGCATCGATAGAATATAAAATCAATGAAATTGAACGAGATTTCAAGTTTTCGCTTTTTGACGATACGCGTATATGAGCGAAAAAACGTATATAGGATATGAAAGAATTTTAAAAACTTTGATTCCAATATAAAATAGATGTTCGATCTTATGAAATGCAATGTTCTGAATCGATTGGTAACATTTTTCTAACTGTGGCACAAGAATTATTAAAGATTTCATGTTTTTATCTTCGCATATACCGAAATTCGCGTATGTCGATTACGTTTTTCGACAATTATCATATGAAAACGCGTATTTAAACATACTAAAAACGTTATATTCTTGTTATATTCTTTATTCTGCATCGATAGAATATAAAATCAATGAAATTGAACGAGATTACAAGTTTTCGTTATTGGACGATACGCGTATATGAGCGAAAAAACGTATATAGGATATGAAAGAATATTAAAAACTTTGATTCCAATATAAAATAGATGTTTGTTCTTATGAAATGCAATGTTCTGAATCGATTGGTGACATTGTTCTAACTGTGGCACAAGTATTATTAAAGATTTCACGATTTTATCTTCGCATATACCGAAATTCGCGTATGTCGATTACGTTTTTCGACAATTATCATATGAAAACGCGTATTTAAACATAGTAAAAACGATATATTCTTGTTATATTCTTTATTCTGCATCGATAAAATATAAAATCAATGAAATTGAATGAGATTTCAAGTATTCGTTTTTCGACGATACGCGTATATGTGCGATAAATCGTATATACGATAAGAAAGAATGATAAAAACTTTGATTCCAATATAAACTAGATGTTTGATCTTATGAAATGCAATGTTCTGACTCGATTGGTAACATTTTTCTAACTGTGGCACAAGTATTATTAAAGATTTCACGATTTTATTTTCGCATATACCGAAATTCGCGTATGTCGATTACGTTTTTCGACAATTATCATATGAAAACGCGTATTTAAACATACTAAAAACGTTATATTCTTGTTATATTCTTTATTCTGCATCGATAGAATATAAAATCAATGAAATTGAACGAGATTACAAGTTTTCGTTATTGGACGATACGCGTATATGAGCGAAAAAACGTATATAGGATATGAAAGAATATTAAAAACTTTGATTCCAATATAAAATAGATGTTTGTTCTTATGAAATGCAATGTTCTCAATCGATTGGTAACATTTTTCTAACTGTGGCACAAGAATTATTAGAGATTTCACGATTTTATCATCGTATATACCGAAATTCGCGTATGTCGATTACGGTTTTCGACAATTATCATATGAAAACGCGTATTTAAAAATAGTAAAAACGTTATATTCTTGTTATATTCTTTATTCTGCATCGATAGAATATAAAATCAATGAAATTGAACGAGATTTCAAGTTTTCGTTTTTCGACGATACGCGTATATGAGCGAAAAATCGTATATACGATATGAAAGAATGTTAAAAACTTTGATTCCAATATAAAATAGATGTTTGATCTTATGAAATGCAATGTTCTGAATCGATTGGTAACATTGTTCTAACTGTGGCACAAGTATTATTAAAGATTTCACGATTTTATCTTCGCATATACCGAAATTCGCGTATGTCGATTACGTTTATTGACAATTATCATATGAAAACGCGTATTTAAACATAGTAAAAACGTTATATTCTTATTATATTCTTTATTCTGCATCGATGGAATATAAAATCAATGAAATTGAACGAGATTTCAAGTTTTCGCTTTTTGACGATACGCGTATATGAGCGAAAAATCGTATATACGATATGAAAGAATTTTAATAACTTTGATTCCAATTTAAAATAGATGTTCGATCTTATGAAATGCAATGTTCTGAATCGATTGGTAACATTTTTCTAACTGTGGCACAAGTATTATTAAAGATTTCCGTTTTTATCTTCGCATATACCGAAATTCGCGTATGTCGATTACGTTTTTCGACAATTATCATATGAAAACGCGTATTTAAACATACTAAAAACGTTATATTCTTGTTATATTCCTTATTCTGCATCGATAGAATATAAAATCAACGAAATTGAACGAGATTTCAAGTTTTCGTTTTTCGACGATACGTGTATATGAGCGGAAAATCCTATATACGATATGAAAGAATGTTAAAAACTTTTATTCCAATATAAAATAGATGTTTGATCTGATGAAATGCAATGTTCTGAATCGATTGGTGACATTGTTCTAACTGTGGCACAAGTATTATTAAAGATTTCACGATTTTATCTTCGCATATACCGAAATTCGCGTATGTCGATTACGTTTTTCGACAATTATCATATGAAAACGCGTATTTAAACATAGTAAAAACGTTATATTCTTGTTATATCCTTTATTCTGCATCGATAGAATATAAAATAATTGAAATTGAACGAGATTTCAAGTTTTCGCTTTTCGACGATACGCGTATATGAGCGAAAAATCGTATATACGATATGAAAGAATTTTAAAAACTTTGATTCCAATATAAAATAGATGTTTGATCTTATGAAATGCAATGTTCTGACTCGATTGGTAACATTTTTCTAACTGTGGCACAAGTATTATTAAAGATTTCACGTTTTTATCTTCGCATATACCGAAATTCGCGTATGTCGATTACGTTTTTCGACAATTATCATATGAAAACGCGTATTTAAACATACTAAAAACGTTATATTCTTGTTATATTCCTTATTCTGCATCGATAGAATATAAAATCAACGAAATTGAACGAGATTTCAAGTTTTCGTTTTTCGACGATACGTGTATATGAGCGGAAAATCCTATATACGATATGAAAGAATGTTAATAACTCTTATTCCAATATAAAATAGATGTTTGATCTGATGAAATGCAATGTTCTGAATCGATTGGTGACATTGTTCTAACTGTGGCACAAGTATTATTAAAGATTTCACGATTTTATCTTCGCATATACCGAAATTCGCGTATGTCGATTACGTTTTTCGACAATTATCATATGAAAACGCGTATTTAAACATAGTAAAAACGTTATATTCTTGTTATATTCTTTATTCTGCATCGATAGAATATAATATCAATGAAATTGAACGAGATTTCAAGTATTCGTTTTTCTACGATACGCGTATATGAGCGAAAAATCGAATATACGATATGAAAGAATGTTAAAAGCTTTGATTCCAATATAAAATAGATCTTTGATCTTATGAAATGCAATGTTCTGTATCGATTTGTAACATTTATCAAACTTTGGCACAAGTATTATTAAAGATTTCACGATTTTATCTTCGCATATACCGAAATTCGCGTATGTCGATTACGTTTTTCGACAATTATCATATGAAAGCGCGTATTTAAACATACTAAAAACGTTATATTCTTGTTATATTCTTTATTCTGCATCGATAGAATATAAAATCAATGAAATTGAACGAGATTACAAGTTTTCGTTATTGGACGATACGCGTATATGAGCGAAAAAACGTATATAGGATATGAAAGAATATTAAAAACTTTGATTCCAATATAAAATAGAGGTTTGTTCTTATGAAATGCAATGTTCTCAATCGATTGGTAACATTTTTCTAACTGTGGCACAAGAATTATTAGAGATTTCACGATTTTATCATCGTATATACCGAAATTCGCGTATGTCGATTACGGTTTTCGACAATTATCATATGAAAACGCGTATTTAAAAATAGTAAAAACGTTATATTCTTGTTATATTCTTTATTCTGCATCGATTGAATATAAAATCAATGAAATTGAACGAGATTTCAAGTTTTCGTTTTCGTAGATACTCGTATATGAGCGAAAAATAGTATATACGATATGAAAGAATATTAAAATCTTTGATTTCAATATAAAATAGATGTTTAATCTTATGAAATGCAATGTTCTGAATCGATTGGTAACATTTTTCTAACTGTGGCACAAGTATTATTAAATATTTCACGATTTTATCTTCGCATATAACGAAATTCGCGTATGTCGATTACGTTTTTCGACAATTATCATATGAAAACGCGTATTTAAACATACTAAAAACGTTATATTCTTGTTATATTCCTTATTCTGCATCGATAGAATATAAAATCAACGAAATTGAACGAGATTTCAAGTTTTCGTTTTTCGACGATACGTGTATATGAGCGGAAATTCCTATATACGATATGAAAGAATGTTAAAAACTTTTATTCCAATATAAAATAGATGTTTGATCAGATGAAATGCAATGTTCTGAATCGATTGGTGACATTGTTCTAACTGTGGCACAAGTATTATTAAAGATTTCACGATTTTATCTTCGCATATACCGAAATTCGCGTATGTCGATTACGTTTTTCGACAATTATCATATGAAAACGCGTATTTAAACATAGTAAAAACGTTATATTCTTGTTATATTCTTTATTCTGCATCGATAGAATATAAAATAATTGAAATTGAACGAGATTTCAAGTTTTCGCTTTTCGACGATACGCGTATATGAGCGAAAAATCGTATATACGATATGAAAGAATTTTAAAAACTTTGATTCCAATATAAAATAGATGTTTGATCTTATGAAATGCAATGTTCTGACTCGATTGGTAACATTTTTCTAACTGTGGCACAAGTATTATTAAAGATTTCACGTTTTTATCTTCGCATATACCGAAATTCGCGTATGTCGATTACGTTTTTCGACAATTATCATATGAAAACGCGTATTTAAACATACTAAAAACGTTATATTCTTGTTATATTCCTTATTCTGCATCGATAGAATATAAAATCAACGAAATTGAACGAGATTTCAAGTTTTCGTTTTTCGACGATACGTGTATATGAGCGGAAAATCCTATATACGATATGAAAGAATGTTAAAAACTTTTATTCCAATATAAAATAGATGTTTGATCTGATGAAATGCAATGTTCTGAATCGATTGGTGACATTGTTCTAACTGTGACACAAGTATTATTAAAGATTTCACGATTTTATCTTCGCATATACCGAAATTCGCGTATGTCGATTAGGTTTTTCGACAATTATCATATGAAAACGCGTATTTATACATCGTAAAAACGTTATATTCTTGTTATATTCTTTATTCTGCATCGATAGAATATAATATCAATGAAATTGAACGAGATTTCAAGTATTCGTTTTTCTACGATACGCGTATATGAGCGAAAAATCGTATATACGATATGAAAGAATGTTAAAAACTTTGATTCCAATATAAAATAGATCTTTGATCTTATGAAATGCAATGTTCTGTATCGATTTGTAACATTTATCAAACTTTGGCACAAGTATTATTAAAGATTTCACGATTTTATCTTCGCATATACCGAAATTCGCGTATGTCGATTACGTTTTTCGACAATTATCATATGAAAATGCGTATTTAAACATAGTAAAAACGTTATATTCTTGTTATATTCTTCATTCTGCATCGATGGAATATAAAATCAATGAAATTGAACGAGATTTCAAGTTTTCGTTTTTTGACGATACGCGTATATGAGCGAAAATTCGTATATACGATATGAAAGAATGTTAAAAACTTTGATTCCAATATAAAATGGATATATGATCTTATGAAATGCAATGTTCTGAATCGATTGGTAACATTTTTCTAACTGTGGAACAAGTATTATTAAAGATTTCACGATTTTATCTTCGCATATACCGAAATTCGCGTATGTCGATTACGTTTTTCGACAATTATCATATGAAAGCGCGTATTTAAACATAGTAAAAACGTTATATTCTTGTTATATTCTTTATTCTGCATCGATAGAATATAAAATCAATGAAATTTAACGAGATTTCAAGTTTTCGTTTTTCGACGATATGCGTTTATGAGCGAAAAATCGTATATACGATATGAATTAATGTTAAAAACTTTGATTCCAATACAAAATAGATCTTTGATCTTATGAAATGCAATGTTCTGAATCGATTGGTAACATTTTTCTAACTATGGCACAAGTATTAATAAAGATTTCTCGATTTTATCGTCTCATATACCGAAATTCGCGTATGTCGATTACGTTTTTCGACAATTATCTTATGAAAACGCGTATTTAAACATAGTAAAAACGTTATATTCTTGTTATATTCTTTATTCTGCATCGATAGAATTTAAAATCAATGAAATTGAACGAGATTTCAAGTTTTCGATTTTCGACGATACGCGTATATGAGCGAAAAATCGTATATACGATATGAAATAATGTTAAAAACTTTGATTCCAATATAAAATGGATGTTTGATCTTAAGAAATGCAATGTTCTGAATCGATTGGTAACATATTTGTAACTGTGGCACAAGTATTATTAAAGATTTCAGGATTTTATCTTCGCATATACCGAAATTCGCGATTGTCGATTACGTTTTCCGACAATTATCATATGAAAGCGCGTATTTAAACATAGTAAAAACGTTATATTCTTGTTATATTCTTTAATCTGCATCGATAGAATATAAAATCAATGAAATTGTACGAGATTTCAAGTTTTCGATTTCCGACGATACGCGTATAATAGCGAAAAATCGTATATACGATATGAAAGAATGTTAAATACTTTGATTCCAATATAAAATGCATGATTGATCTTAAGAAATGCAATGTTCTGAATCGATTGGTAACATTTTTCTAACTGTGGCACAAGTATTATTAAAGATTTCACGATTTTATCTTCGCATATACCGAAATTCGCGTATGTCGATTACGTTTTTCGACAATTATCATATGAAAAAGCGTATTTAAACATAGTGAAAACGTTATATTCCTGTTATATTCTTTATTCTGCATCGATGGAATATAAAATCAATGAAATTTAATGAGATTTCAAGTTTTCGTTTTTCGACGATACGCGTATATGAGCGAAAAATTGGATATACGATATGAAGACTGTTAAAAACTTTGATTCCAAAATAAAATAGATGTTTGATCTTATGAAATGCAATGTTCTGAATCGATTGGTAACATTTTCCTAACTGTGGCACAAGTATTATTAAAGATTTCACGATTTTATCTTCGCATATACCGAAATTCGCGTATGTCGATTACGTTTTTCGACAATTATCATATGAAAGCGCGTATTTAAACATAGTAAAAACGTTATATTCTTGTTATATTCTTCATTCTGCATCGATGGAATATAAAATCAATGAAATTGAACGAGATTTCAAGTTTTCGTTTTTTGACTATACGCGTATATGAGCGAAAAATCGTATATACGATATGAAAGAATGTTAAAAACTTTGATTCCAATATAAAATGGATATATGATCTTATGAAATGCAATGTTCTGAATCGATTGGTAACATTTTTCTAACTGTGGAACAAGTATTATTAAAGATTTCACGATTTTATCTTCGCATATACCGAAATTCGCGTATGTCGATTACGTTTTTCGACAATTATCATATGAAAGCGCGTATTTAAACATAGTAAAAACGTTATATTCTTCTTATATTTTTCATTCTGCATCGATGGAATATAAAATCAATGAAATTGAACGAGATTTCAAGTTTTCGTTTTTTGACGATACGCGTATATGAGCGAAAAATCGTATATACGATATGAAAGAATGTTAAAAACTTTGATTCCAATATAAAATGGATATATGATCTTATGAAATGCAATGTTCTGAATCGATTGGTAACATTTTTCTAACTGTGGAACAAGTATTATTAAAGATTTCACGATTTTATCTTCGCATATACCGAAATTCGCGTATGTCGATTACGTTTTTCGACAATTATCATATGAAAGCGCGTATTTAAACATAGTAAAAACGTTATATTCTTGTTATATTCTTCATTCTGCATCGATGGAATATAAAATCAATGAAATTGAACGAGATTTCAAGTTTTCGTTTTTTGACGATACGCGTATATGAGCGAAAAATCGTATATACGATATGAAAGAATGTTAAAAACTTTGATTCCAATATAAAATGGATATACGATCTTATGAAATGCAATGTTCTGAATCGATTGGTAACATTTTTCTAACTGTGGAACAAGTATTATTAAAGATTTCACGATTTTATCTTCGCATATACCGAAATTCGCGTATGTCGATTACGTTTTTCGACAATTATCATATGAAAGCGCGTATTTAAACATAGTAAAAACGTTATATTCTTGTTATATTCTTTATTCTGCATCGATAGAATATAAAATCAATGAAATTGAACGAGATTTCAAGTTTTCGTTTTTCGACGATATGCGTTTATGAGCGAAAAATCGTATATACGATATGAATTAATGTTAAAAACTTTGATTCCAATACAAAATAGATCTTTGATCTTATGAAATGCAATGTTCTGAATCGATTGGTAACATTTTTCTAACTATGGCACAAGTATTAATAAAGATTTCTCGATTTTATCGTCTCATATACCGAAATTCGCGTATGTCGATTACGTTTTTCGACAATTATCTTATGAAAACGCGTATTTAAACATAGTAAAAACGTTATATTCTTGTTATATTCTTTATTCTGCATCGATAGAATTTAAAATCAATGAAATTGAACGAGATTTCAAGTTTTCGATTTTCGACGATACGCGTATATGAGCGAAAAATCGTATATACGATATGAAATAATGTTAAAAACTTTGATTCCAATATAAAATGGATGTTTGATCTTAAGAAATGCAATGTTCTGAATCGATTGGTAACATTTTTGTAACTGTGGCACAAGTATTATTAAAGATTTCAGGATTTTATCTTCGCATATACCGAAATTCGCGATTGTCTATTACGTTTTCCGACAATTATCATATGAAAGCGCGTATTTAAACATAGTAAAAACGTTATATTCTTGTTATATTCTTTAATCTGCATCGATAGAATATAAAATCAATGAAATTGTACGAGATTTCAAGTTTTCGATTTCCGACGATACGCGTATAATAGCGAAAAATCGTATATACGATATGAAAGAATGTTAAATACTTTGATTCCAATATAAAATGCATGATTGATCTTAAGAAATGCAATGTTCTGAATCGATTGGTAACATTTTTCTAACTGTGGCACAAGTATTATTAAAGATTTCACGATTTTATCTTCGCATATACCGAAATTCGCGTATGTCGATTACGTTTTTCGACAATTATCATATGAAAACGCGTATTTAAACATAGTGAAAACGTTATATTCCTGTTATATTCTTTATTCTGCATCGATGGAATATAAAATCAATGAAATTTAATGAGATTTCAAGTTTTCGTTTTTCGACGATACGCGTATATGAGCGAAAAATTGGATATACGATATGAAGACTGTTAAAAACTTTGATTCCAAAATAAAATAGATGTTTGATCTTATGAAATGCAATGTTCTGAATCGATTGGTAACATTTTCCTAACTGTGGCACAAGTATTATTAAAGATTTCACGATTTTATCTTCGCATATACCGAAATTCGCGTATGTCGATTACGTTTTTCGACAATTATCATATGAAAGCGCGTATTTAAACATAGTAAAAACGTTATATTCTTGTTATATTCTTCATTCTGCATCGATGGAATATAAAATCAATGAAATTGAACGAGATTTCAAGTTTTCGTTTTTTGACTATACGCGTATATGAGCGAAAAATCGTATATACGATATGAAAGAATGTTAAAAACTTTGATTCCAATATAAAATGGATATATGATCTTATGAAATGCAATGTTCTGAATCGATTGGTAACATTTTTCTAACTGTGGAACAAGTATTATTAAAGATTTCATGATTTTATCTTCGCATATACCGAAATTCGCGTATGTCGATTACGTTTTTCGACAATTATCATATGAAAGCGCGTATTTAAACATAGTAAAAACGTTATATTCTTCTTATATTCTTCATTCTGCATCGATGGAATATAAAATCAATGAAATTGAACGAGATTTCAAGTTTTCGTTTTTTGACGATACGCGTATATGAGCGAAAAATCGTATATACGATATGAAAGAATGTTAAAAACTTTGATTCCAATATAAAATGGATATATGATCTTATGAGATGCAATGTTCTGAATCGATTGGAAACATTTTTCTAACTGTGGAACAAGTATTATTAAAGATTTCACGATTTTATCTTCGCATATACCGAAATTCGCGTATGTCGATTACGTTTTTCGACAATTATCATATGAAAGCGCGTATTTAAAAATAGTAAAAACGTTATATTCTTGTTATATTCTTTATTCTGCATCGATAGAATATAAAATCAATGAAATTTAACGAGATTTCAAGTTTTCGTTTTTCGACGATATGCGTTTATGAGCGAAAAATCGTATATACGATATGAATTAATGTTAAAAACTTTGATTCCAATACAAAATAGATCTTTGATCTTATGAAATGCAATGTTCTGAATCGATTGGTAACATTTTTCTAACTATGGCACAAGTATTAATAAAGATTTCTCGATTTTATCGTCTCATATACCGAAATTCGCGTATGTCGATTACGTTTTTCGACAATTATCTTATGAAAACGCGTATTTAAACATAGTAAAAACGTTATATTCTTGTTATATTCTTTATTCTGCATCGATAGAATTTAAAATCAATGAAATTGAACGAGATTTCAAGTTTTCGATTTTCGACGATACGCGTATATGAGCGAAAAATCGTATATACGATATGAAATAATGTTAAAAACTTTGATTCCAATATAAAATGGATGTTTGATCTTAAGAAATGCAATGTTCTGAATCGATTGGTAACATTTTTGTAACTGTGGCACAAGTATTATTAAAGATTTCAGGATTTTATCTTCGCATATACCGAAATTCGCGATTGTCGATTACGTTTTCCGACAATTATCATATGAAAGCGCGTATTTAAACATAGTAAAAACGTTATATTCTTGTTATATTCTTTAATCTGCATCGATAGAATATAAAATCAATGAAATTGTACGAGATTTCAAGTTTTCGATTTCCGACGATACGCGTATAATAGCGAAAAATCGTATATACGATATGAAAGAATGTTAAATACTTTGATTCCAATATAAAATGCATGATTGATCTTAAGAAATGCAATGTTCTGAATCGATTGGTAACATTTTTCTAACTGTGGCACAAGTATTATTAAAGATTTCACGATTTTATCTTCGCATATACCGAAATTCGCGTATGTCGATTACGTTTTTCGACAATTATCATATGAAAACGCGTATTTAAACATAGTGAAAACGTTATATTCCTGTTATATTCTTTATTCTGCATCGATGGAATATAAAATCAATGAAATTTAATGAGATTTCAAGTTTTCGTTTTTCGACGATACGCGTATATGAGCGAAAAATTGGATATACGATATGAAGACTGTTAAAAACTTTGATTCCAAAATAAAATAGATGTTTGATCTTATGAAATGCAATGTTCTGAATCGATTGGTAACATTTTCCTAACTGTGGCACAAGTATTATTAAAGATTTCACGATTTTATATTCGCATATACCGAATTTCGCGTATGTCGATTACGTTTTTCGACAATTATCATATGAAAGCGCGTATTTACACATGGTAAAAACGTTATATTCTTGTTATATTCTTTATTCTGCATCGTTAGAATATAAAATAAATGAAATTGAACGAGATTTCAACTTTTCGTTTTTCGACGACACGCGTATATGATCGAAAAATCGTATATACGATATGAAGACTGTTAAAAACTTTGATTCCAAAATAAAATAGATGTTTGATCTTATGAAATGCAATGTTCTGAATCGATTGGTAACATTTTCCTAACTGTGGCACAAGTATTATTAAAGATTTCACGATTTTATCTTCGCATATACCGAAATTCGCGTATGTCGATTACGTTTTTCGACAATTATCATATGAAAACGGGTATTTAAACATAGTAAAAAAGTTATATTCTTGTTATATTCTTTATTCTGCATCGATAGAATATAAAATCAATGAAATTGAACGAGATTTCAACTTTTCGTTTTTCGACGATACGCGTATATGAGCGAAAAATCGTATATACGATATGAAGACTGTTAAAAACTTTGATTCCAAAATAAAATAGATATTTGATCTTATGTAATGCAATGTTCTGAATCGATTGGTAACATTTTCCTAACTGTGGCACAAGTATTATTAAAGATTTCAAGATTTTATCTTCGCATATACCGAAACTCGCGTATGTCGATTACGTTTTTCGACAATTATCATATGAAAACGCGTATTTAAACATAGTAAAAACGTTATATTCTTGTTATATTCTTTATTCTGCATCGTTAGAATATAAAATCAATGAAATTGAACGAGATTTCAAGTTTTCGTTTTTCGACGATACGCGTATATGAGCGAAAAATCGAATATACGATATGAAGACTGTTAAAAACTTTGATTCCAAAATAAAATAGATGTTTGATCTTATGTAATGCAATGTTCTGAATCGATTGGTAACATTTTCCTAACTGTGGCACAAGTATTATTAAAGATTTCACGATTTTATCTTCGCATATACCGAAATTCGCGTATGTCGATTACGTTTTTCGACAATTATCATATGAAAACGCGTATTTAAACATAGTAAAAACGTTATGTTCTTGTTATATTCTTTGTTCTGAATCGATGGAATATAAAATCAATGAAATTGAACGAGATATCAAGTTTTCGTTTTTCGACGATACGCGTATATGAGCGAAAAATCGTATATACGATATGAAAGAATGTTAAAAACTTTGATTCCAATATAAAATAGATGTTTGATCTTATGAAATGCAATGTTCTGAATCGATTGGTAACATTTTCCTAACTGTGGCACAAGTATTATTAAAGATTTCACGATTTTATCTTCGCATATACCGAAATTCGCGTATGTCGATTACGTTTTTCGACAATTATCATATGAAAACGCGTATTTAAACATAGTAAAAACGTTATATTCTTGTTATATTCTTTGTTCTGCATCGATAGAATATAAAATCAATGAAATTGAACGAGATTTCAAGTTTTCGTTTTTCGACGATACGCGTATATGAGCGAAAAATCGTATATACGATATGAAAGAATGTTAAAAACTTTGATTCCAATATAAAATAGATGTTTGATCTTATGAAATGCAATGTTCTGAATAGATTGGTAACATTTTCCTAACTGTGGCACAAGTATTATTAAAGATTTCACGATTTTATCTTCGCATATACCGAAATTCGCGTGTGTCGATTACGTTTTTCGACAATTATCATATGAAAACGCGTATTTAAACATAGTAAAAACGTTATATTCTTGTTATATTCTTTATTCTGCATCGATGGAATGTAAAATCAATGATATTGAACGAGATTTCAAGTTTTTGTTTTTCGACGATACGCGTATATGTTCGAAAAATCGTATATACGATATGAACGAACGTTAAAAACTTTGATTCCAATATAAAATAGATGTTTCATCTTATGAAATGCAATGTCCTGAATCGATTGGTAAAATTTTCCTAACTGTGGCACAAGTATTATTAATGATTTCACGATTTCATCTTCGCATATACCGAAATTCGCGTAAGTCGACTAGGTTTTTCGACAATTATCATATGAAAACGCGTATTTAAACAAAGTAAAAACGTTATATTCTTGTTTTATTCTTTATTCTGCAATGTTAGAATATAAAATCAATGAAATTGAACGATATATCAAGTTTTCGTTTTTCGACGATACGCGTATTTGAGCGAAAAATCGTATATACGATATGAAAGAATGTTAAAAACTTTGTTTCCAAAATAAAATAGATGTTTGATCTTATGTAATGCAATGTTCTGAATCGATTGGTAACATTTTCCTAACTGTGGCACAAGTATTATTAAAGATTTCACGATTTTATCTTCGCATATACCGAAATTCGCGTATGTCGATTGCGTTTTTCGACAATTATCATATGAAAACGCGTCTTTAAACATAGTAAAAACATTATATTCTTGTTATATTCTTTATTCTGCATCGATGGAATATAAAATCAATGAAATTGAACGAGATTTCAACTTTTCGTTTTTCGACGATACGCGTATATGAGCGAAAAATCGTATATACGATATGAAAGAATGTTAAAAACTTTGATTCCAATATAAAATAGATGTTTGATCTTATGAAATGCAATGTTCTGACTCGATTGGTAACATTTTCCAAACTGTGGCACAAGTATTATTAAAGATTTCACGATTTTATCTTCGCATATATCGAAATTCGCGTATGTGGATTACGTTTTTCGACAATTATCATATGAAAACGCGTATTTAAACATAGTAAAAACGTTATATTCTTGTTATATTCTTTATTCTGCATCGATAGAATATAAAATCAATGAAATTGAACGAGATTTCAAGTTTTCGTTTTTCGTCGATACGCGTATATGAGCGAAAAATCGTATATACGATATGAAAGAATGTTAAAAACTATGATTCCAATATAAAATAGATGTTTGATCTTATGAAATGCAATGTTCTGAATCGATTGGTAACATTTTCCTAACTGTGGCACAAGTATTATTAAAGATTTCACGATTTTATCTTCGCATATACCGAAACTCGCGTATGTCGATTACGTTTTTCGACAATTTTCATTTGAAAACGCGTATTTAAACATAGTAAAAACGTTATATTCTTGTTATATTCTTTATTCTGCATCGTTACAATATAAAATCAATGAAATTGAACGAGATTTCAACTTTTCGTTTTTCGACGATACGCGTATATGAGCGAAAAATCGTATATACGATATGAAGACTGTTAAAAACTTTGATTCCAAAATAAAATAGATGTTTGATCTTATGAAATTCAATGTTCTGAATCGATTGGTAACATTTTCCTATCTGTGGCACAAGTATTATTAAAGATTTCACGATTTTATCTTCGCATAATCCGAAATTCGCGTATGTCGATTACGTTTTTCGACAATTATCATGTGAAAACGCGTCTTTAAACATAGTAAAAACATTATATTCTTGTTATATTCTTTATTCTGCATCGATAGAATATAAAATCAATGAAATTGAACGAGATTTCAAGTTTTCGTTTTTCGTCGATACGCGTATATGAGCGAAAAATCGTATATACGATATGAAAGAATGTTAAAAACTATGATTCCAATATAAAATAGATGTTTGATCTTATGAAATGCAATGTTCTGAATCGATTGGTAACATTTTCCTAACTGTGGCACAAGTATTATTAAAGATTTCACGATTTTATCTTCGCATATACCGAAATTCGCGTATGTCGATTACGTTTTTCGACAATTATCATTTGAAAACGCGTATTTAAACATAGTAAAAACGTTATATTCGTGTTATATTCTTTATTCTGCATCGTTAGAATATAAAATCAATGAAATTGAACGAGATTTCAACTTTTCGTTTTTCGACGATACGCGTATATGAGCGAAAAATCGTATATACGATATGAAGACTGTTAAAAACTTTGATTCCAAAATAAAATAGATGTTTGATCTTATGAAATTCAATGTTCTGAATCGATTGGTAACATTTTCCTATCTGTGGCACAAGTATTATTAAAGATTTCACGATTTTATTATCGCATATACCGAAATTCGCGTATGTCGATTACGTTTTTCGACAATTATCAAATGAAAACGCGTATTTATACATAGTAAAAACGTTATATTCTTGTTATGCTCTTTATTCTGCATCGATAGAATATAAAACCAATGAAATTGAACGAGATTTCAAGTTTTTGATTTTCGACGATACGCGTATATGAGCGAAAAATCGTATATACGACATGAAAGAATGTTAAAAACTTTGATTCCAATATAAAATAGATGTTTGATCATATGAAATGCAATGTTCTGAATCGATTGGTAACATTTTTCTAACTGTGGCACAAGTATTATTAAAGATTTCACGATTTAATCTTCCCATATACCGAAATTCGAGTATGTCGATTACGTTTTTCTACAATTATCATATGAAAATGCGTATTTAAACATAGTAAAAACGTTATATTCTTGTTATATTCTTTATTCTGCATCGATGGAATATAAAATCAATGAAATTGAACGAGATTTCAACTTTTCGTTTTTCGTCGATACGCGTATATGAGCGAAAAATCGTATATACGATATGAAAGAATGTTAAAAACTATGATTCCAATATAAAATAGATGTTTGATCTTATGAAATGCAATGTTCTGAATCGATTGGTAACATTTTCCTAACTGTGGCACAAGTATTATTAAAGATTTCACAATTTTATCTTCGCATATACCGAAACTCGCGTATGTCGATTACGTTTTTCGACAATTATCATTTGAAAACGCGTATTTAAACATAGTAAAAACGTTATATTCTTGTTATATTCTTTATTCTGCATCGTTAGAATATAAAATCAATGAAATTGAACGAGATTTCAACTTTTCGTTTTTCGACGATACGCGTATATGAGCGAAAAATCGTATATACGATATGAAGACTGTTAAAAACTTTGATTTCAAAATAAAATAGATGTTTGATCTTATGAAATTCAATGTTCTGAATCGATTGGTAACATTTTCCTATCTGTGGCGCAAGTATTATTAAAGATTTCACGATTTTATCTTCGCATAATCCGAAATTCGCGTATGTCGATTACGTTTTTCGACAATTATCATGTGAAAACGCGTATTTAAACATAGTAAAAACGTTATATTCTTTTTATATTCTTTATTCTGCATCGACGGAATATAAAATCAATGAAATTGAACGAGATTTCAACTTTTCGTCTTTCGACGATACGCGTATATGAGCGAAAAATCGTATATACGATATGAAGACTGTTAAAATCTTTGATTCCAAAATAAAATAGAAGTTTGATCTTATGTAATGCAATGTTCTGAATCGATTGGTAACATTTTCCAAACTGTGGCACAAGTATTATTAAAGATTTCACGATTTTATCTTCGCATATATCGAAATTCGCGTATGTCAATTACGTTTTTCGACAATTATCATATGAAAACGCGTATTTGAACATAGTAAAAACGTTATATTCTTGTTATATTCTTTATTCTGCATCGATAGAATATAAAATCAATGAAATTGAACGAGATTTCAAGTTTTCGTTTTTCGTCGATACGCGTATATGAGCGAAAAATCGTATATACAATATGAAAGAATGTTAAAAACTATGATTCCAATATAAAATAGATGATTGATCTTATGAAATGCAATGTTCTGAATCGATTGGTAACATTTTCCTTACTGTGGCACAAGTATTATTAAAGATTTCACGATTTTATCTTCGCATATACCGAAATTCGCGTATGTCGATTAGGTTTTTCGAAAATTATCATATGAAAACGCGTATTTAAACATAGTAAAAACGTTATATTCTTGTTATATTCTTTATTCTGCATCGATAGAATATAAAATCAATGAAATTGAACGAGATTTCAAGTTTTCGTTTTTCGACGATACGTGTATATGAGCGAAAAATCGAATATGCGATATGAAGGAATGTTAAAAACTATGATTCCAATATAAAAAAGATGTTCGATCTAATGAAATGCAATGTTCTGAATCGATTGGTAACATTTTCCTAACTGTGGCACAAGTATTATTAATGATTTCATGATTTTATCTTCGCAGATACCGAAATTCGCGTATGTCGATTACGTTTTTCGACAATTATCATATGAAAACGCGTATTTAAACATAGTAAAAACGTTATATTCTTGTTATATTCTTTATTCTGCATCAATAGAATATAAAATCAATGAAATTGAACGAGATTTCAAGTTTTCGTTTTTCGACGATACGCGTATATGAGCGAAAAATCGTATATACGATATGAAAGAATGTTAAAAACTTTGATTCCAATATAAAATAGATGTTTGATCTTATGAAATGCAATGTTCTGAATAGATTGGTAACATTTTCCTAACTGTGGCACAAGTATTATTAAAGATTTCACGATTTTATCTTCGCATATACCGAAATTCGCGTGTGTCGATTACGTTTTTCGACAATTATCATATGAAAACGCGTATTTAAACATAGTAAAAACGTTATATTCTTGTTATATTCTTTATTCTGCATCGATGGAATGTAAAATCAATGATATTGAACGAGATTTCAAGTTTTTGTTTTTCGACGATACGCGTATATGTTCGAAAAATCGTATATACGATATGAACGAACGTTAAAAACTTTGATTCCAATATAAAATAGATGTTTCATCTTATGAAATGCAATGTCCTGAATCGATTGGTAAAATTTTCCTAACTGTGGCACAAGTATTATTAATGATTTCACGATTTCATCTTCGCATATACCGAAATTCGCGTAAGTCGACTACGTTTTTCGACAATTATCATATGAAAACGCGTATTTAAACAAAGTAAAAACGTTATATTCTTGTTTTATTCTTTATTCTGCAATGTTAGAATATAAAATCAATGAAATTGAACGATATATCAAGTTTTCGTTTTTCGACGATACGCGTATATGAGCGAAAAATCGTATATACGATATGAAAGAATGTTAAAAACTTTGTTTCCAAAATAAAATAGATGTTTGATCTTATGTAATGCAATGTTCTGAATCGATTGGTAACATTTTCCTAACTGTGGCACAAGTATTATTAAAGATTTCACGATTTTATCTTCGCATATACCGAAATTCGCGTATGTCGATTGCGTTTTTCGACAATTATCATATGAAAACGCGTCTTTAAACATAGTAAAAACATTATATTCTTGTTATATTCTTTATTCTGCATCGATGGAATATAAAATCAATGAAATTGAACGAGATTTCAACTTTTCGTTTTTCGACGATACGCGTATATGAGCGAAAAATCGTATATACGATATGAAAGAATGTTAAAAACTTTGATTCCAATATAAAATAGATGTTTGATCTTATGAAATGCAATGTTCTGACTCGATTGGTAACATTTTCCAAACTGTGGCACAAGTATTATTAAAGATTTCACGATTTTATCTTCGCATATATCGAAATTCGCGTATGTGGATTACGTTTTTCGACAATTATCATATGAAAACGCGTATTTAAACATAGTAAAAACGTTATATTCTTGTTATATTCTTTATTCTGCATCGATAGAATATAAAATCAATGAAATTGAACGAGATTTCAAGTTTTCGTTTTTCGTCGATACGCGTATATGAGCGAAAAATCGTATATACGATATGAAAGAATGTTAAAAACTATGATTCCAATATAAAATAGATGTTTGATCTTATGAAATGCAATGTTCTGAATCGATTGGTAACATTTTCCTAACTGTGGCACAAGTATTATTAAAGATTTCACGATTTTATCTTCGCATATACCGAAACTCGCGTATGTCGATTACGTTTTTCGACATTTATCATTTGAAAACGCGTATTTAAACATAGTAAAAACGTTATATTCTTGTTATATTCTTTATTCTGCATCGTTACAATATAAAATCAATGAAATTGAACGAGATTTCAACTTTTCGTTTTTCGACGATACGCGTATATGAGCGAAAAATCGTATATACGATATGAAGACTGTTAAAAACTTTGATTCCAAAATAAAATAGATGTTTGATCTTATGAAATTCAATGTTCTGAATCGATTGGTAACATTTTCCTATCTGTGGCACAAGTATTATTAAAGATTTCACGATTTTATCTTCGCATAATCCGAAATTCGCGTATGTCGATTACGTTTTTCGACAATTATCATGTGAAAACGCGTCTTTAAACATAGTAAAAACATTATATTCTTGTTATATTCTTTATTCTGCATCGATAGAATATAAAATCAATGAAATTGAACGAGATTTCAAGTTTTCGTTTTTCGTCGATACGCGTATATGAGCGAAAAATCGTATATACGATATGAAAGAATGTTAAAAACTATGATTCCAATATAAAATAGATGTTTGATCTTATGAAATGCAATGTTCTGAATCGATTGGTAACATTTTCCTAACTGTGGCACAAGTATTATTAAAGATTTCACGATTTTATCTTCGCATATACCGAAACTCGCGTATGTCGATTACGTTTTTCGACAATTATCATTTGAAAACGCGTATTTAAACATAGTAAAAACGTTATATTCGTGTTATATTCTTTATTCTGCATCGTTAGAATATAAAATCAATGAAATTGAACGAGATTTCAACTTTTCGTTTTTCGACGATACGCGTATATGAGCGAAAAATCGTATATACGATATGAAGACTGTTAAAAACTTTGATTCCAAAATAAAATAGATGTTTGATCTTATGAAATTCAATGTTCTGAATCGATTGGTAACATTTTCCTATCTGTGGCACAAGTATTATTAAAGATTTCACGATTTTATTATCGCATATACCGAAATTCGCGTATGTCGATTACGTTTTTCGACAATTATCAAATGAAAACGCGTATTTATACATAGTAAAAACGTTATATTCTTGTTATGCTCTTTATTCTGCATCGATAGAATATAAAACCAATGAAATTGAACGAGATTTCAAGTTTTTGATTTTCGACGATACGCGTATATGAGCGAAAAATCGTATATACGACATGAAAGAATGTTAAAAACTTTGATTCCAATATAAAATAGATGTTTGATCATATGAAATGCAATGTTCTGAATCGATTGGTAACATTTTTCTAACTGTGGCACAAGTATTATTAAAGATTTCACGATTTTATCTTCCCATATACCGAAATTCGAGTATGTCGATTACGTTTTTCTACAATTATCATATGAAAATGCGTATTTAAACATAGTAAAAACGTTATATTCTTGTTATATTCTTTATTCTGCATCGATGGAATATAAAATCAATGAAATTGAACGAGATTTCAAGTTTTCGTTTTTCGTCGATACGCGTATATGAGCGAAAAATCGTATATACGATATGAAAGAATGTTAAAAACTATGATTCCAATATAAAATAGATGTTTGATCTTATGAAATGCAATGTTCTGAATCGATTGGTAACATTTTCCTAACTGTGGCACAAGTATTATTAAAGATTTCACGATTTTATCTTCGCATATACCGAAACTCGCGTATGTCGATTACGTTTTTCGACAATTATCATTTGAAAACGCGTATTTAAACATAGTAAAAACGTTATATTCTTGTTATATTCTTTATTCTGCATCGTTAGAATATAAAATCAATGAAATTGAACGAGATTTCAACTTTTCGTTTTTCGACGATACGCGTATATGAGCGAAAAATCGTATATACGATATGAAAGAATGTTAAAAACTATGATTCCAATATAAAATAGATGTTTGATCTTATGAAATGCAATGTTCTGAATCGATTGGTAACATTTTCCTAACTGTGGCACAAGTATTATTAAAGATTTCACGATTTTATCTTCGCATATACCGAAACTCGCGTATGTCGATTACGTTTTTCGACAATTATCATTTGAAAACGCGTATTTAAACATAGTAAAAACGTTATATTCTTGTTATATTCTTTATTCTGCATCGTTAGAATATAAAATCAATGAAATTGAACGAGATTTCAACTTTTCGTTTTTCGACGATACGCGTATATGAGCGAAAAATCGTATATACGATATGAAGACTGTTAAAAACTTTGATTTCAAAATAAAATAGATGTTTGATCTTATGAAATTCAATGTTCTGAATCGATTGGTAACATTTTCCTATCTGTGGCGCAAGTATTATTAAAGATTTCACGATTTTATCTTCGCATAATCCGAAATTCGCGTATGTCGATTACGTTTTTCGACAATTATCATGTGAAAACGCGTATTTAAACATAGTAAAAACGTTATATTCTTTTTATATTCTTTATTCTGCATCGACGGAATATAAAATCAATGAAATTGAACGAGATTTCAACTTTTCGTCTTTCGACGATACGCGTATATGAGCGAAAAATCGTATATACGATATGAAGACTGTTAAAATCTTTGATTCCAAAATAAAATAGAAGTTTGATCTTATGTAATGCAATGTTCTGAATCGATTGGTAACATTTTCCAAACTGTGGCACAAGTATTATTAAAGATTTCACGATTTTATCTTCGCATATATCGAAATTCGCGTATGTCAATTACGTTTTTCGACAATTATCATATGAAAACGCGTATTTGAACATAGTAAAAACGTTATATTCTTGTTATATTCTTTATTCTGCATCGATAGAATATAAAATCAATGAAATTGAACGAGATTTCAAGTTTTCGTTTTTCGTCGATACGCGTATATGAGCGAAAAATCGTATATACAATATGAAAGAATGTTAAAAACTATGATTCCAATATAAAATAGATGATTGATCTTATGAAATGCAATGTTCTGAATCGATTGGTAACATTTTCCTTACTGTGGCACAAGTATTATTAAAGATTTCACGATTTTATCTTCGCATATACCGAAATTCGCGTATGTCGATTAGGTTTTTCGAAAATTATCATATGAAAACGCGTATTTAAACATAGTAAAAACGTTATATTCTTGTTATATTCTTTATTCTGCATCGATAGAATATAAAATCAATGAAATTGAACGAGATTTCAAGTTTTCGTTTTTCGACGATACGCGTATATGAGCGAAAAATCGTATATGCGATATGAAGGAATGTTAAAAACTATGATTCCAATATAAAAAAGATGTTTGATATTATGAAATGCAATGTTCTGAATCGATTGGTAACATTTTCCTAACTGTGGCACAAGTATTATTAATGATTTCAGGATTTTATCTTCGCAGATACCGAAATTCGCGTATGTCGATTACGTTTTTCGACAATTATCATATGAAAACGCGTATTTAAACATAGTAAAAACGTTATATTCTTGTTATATTCTTTATTCTGCATCAATAGAATATAAAATCAATGAAATTGAACGAGATTTCAACTTTTCGTTTTTCGACGATACGCGTATATGAGCGAAAAATCGTATATACGATATGAAGACTGTTAAAAACTTTGATTCCAAAATAAAATAGATGTTTGATCTTATGTAATGCAATGATCTGAATCGATTGGGAACATTTTCCTAACTGTGGCACAAGTATTATTAAAGATTTCACGATTTTATCTTCGCATATACCGAAACTCGCGTATGTCGATTACGTTTTTCCACTATTATCATATGAAAACGCGTATTTAAACATAGTAAAAACGTTATATTCTTGTTATATTCTTTCTTCTGCATCGATGGAATGTAAAATCAATGATATTGAACGAGATTTCAAGTTTTTGTTTTTCGACGATACGCGTATATGAGCGAAAAATCATATACGATATGAAAGAATTTTAAAAACTTTGATTCCAAAATAAAATAGATGTTTGATCTTATGAAATGCAATGTTCTGAATAGTTTGGTAACATTTTCCTAACTGTGGCACAAGTATTATTAAAGATTTCACGATTTTATCTTCGCATATACCGAAATTCGCGTATGTCGATTGCGTTTTTCGACAATTATCATATGAAAACGCGTCTTTAAACATAGTAAAAACGATATATTCTTGTTATATTCTTTATTCTGCATCGATGGAATATAAAATCAATGAAATTGAACGAGATTTCAACTTTTCGTTTTTCGACGATACGCGTATATGAGCGAAAAATCGTATATACGATATGAAAGAATGTTAAAAACTATGATTCCAATATAAAATAGATGTTTGATCTTATGAAATGCAATGTTCTGAATCGATTGGTAACATTTTCCTAACTGTGGCACAAGTATTATTAAAGATTTCACGATTTTATCTTCGCATATACCGAAACTCGCGTATGTCGATTACGTTTTTCGACAATTATCATTTGAAAACGCGTATTTAAACATAGTAAAAACGTTATATTCTTGTTATATTCTTTATTCTGCATCGTTAGAATATAAAATCAATGAAATTGAACGAGATTTCAACTTTTCGTTTTTCGACGATACGCGTATATGAGCGAAAAATCGTATATACGATATGAAGACTGTTAAAAACTTTGATTTCAAAATAAAATAGATGTTTGATCTTATGAAATTCAATGTTCTGAATCGATTGGTAACATTTTCCTATCTGTGGCGCAAGTATTATTAAAGATTTCACGATTTTATCTTCGCATAATCCGAAATTCGCGTATGTCGATTACGTTTTTCGACAATTATCATGTGAAAACGCGTATTTAAACATAGTAAAAACGTTATATTCTTTTTATATTCTTTATTCTGCATCGACGGAATATAAAATCAATGAAATTGAACGAGATTTCAACTTTTCGTCTTTCGACGATACGCGTATATGAGCGAAAAATCGTATATACGATATGAAGACTGTTAAAATCTTTGATTCCAAAATAAAATAGAAGTTTGATCTTATGTAATGCAATGTTCTGAATCGATTGGTAACATTTTCCAAACTGTGGCACAAGTATTATTAAAGATTTCACGATTTTATCTTCGCATATATCGAAATTCGCGTATGTCAATTACGTTTTTCGACAATTATCATATGAAAACGCGTATTTGAACATAGTAAAAACGTTATATTCTTGTTATATTCTTTATTCTGCATCGATAGAATATAAAATCAATGAAATTGAACGAGATTTCAAGTTTTCGTTTTTCGTCGATACGCGTATATGAGCGAAAAATCGTATATACAATATGAAAGAATGTTAAAAACTATGATTCCAATATAAAATAGATGATTGATCTTATGAAATGCAATGTTCTGAATCGATTGGTAACATTTTCCTTACTGTGGCACAAGTATTATTAAAGATTTCACGATTTTATCTTCGCATATACCGAAATTCGCGTATGTCGATTAGGTTTTTCGAAAATTATCATATGAAAACGCGTATTTAAACATAGTAAAAACGTTATATTCTTGTTATATTCTTTATTCTGCATCGATAGAATATAAAATCAATGAAATTGAACGAGATTTCAAGTTTTCGTTTTTCGACGATACGCGTATATGAGCGAAAAATCGTATATGCGATATGAAGGAATGTTAAAAACTATGATTCCAATATAAAAAAGATGTTTGATATTATGAAATGCAATGTTCTGAATCGATTGGTAACATTTTCCTAACTGTGGCACAAGTATTATTAATGATTTCAGGATTTTATCTTCGCAGATACCGAAATTCGCGTATGTCGATTACGTTTTTCGACAATTATCATATGAAAACGCGTATTTAAACATAGTAAAAACGTTATATTCTTGTTATATTCTTTATTCTGCATCAATAGAATATAAAATCAATGAAATTGAACGAGATTTCAACTTTTCGTTTTTCGACGATACGCGTATATGAGCGAAAAATCGTATATACGATATGAAGACTGTTAAAAACTTTGATTCCAAAATAAAATAGATGTTTGATCTTATGTAATGCAATGATCTGAATCGATTGGGAACATTTTCCTAACTGTGGCACAAGTATTATTAAAGATTTCACGATTTTATCTTCGCATATACCGAAACTCGCGTATGTCGATTACGTTTTTCCACTATTATCATATGAAAACGCGTATTTAAACATAGTAAAAACGTTATATTCTTGTTATATTCTTTCTTCTGCATCGATGGAATGTAAAATCAATGATATTGAACGAGATTTCAAGTTTTTGTTTTTCGACGATACGCGTATATGAGCGAAAAATCATATACGATATGAAAGAATTTTAAAAACTTTGATTCCAAAATAAAATAGATGTTTGATCTTATGAAATGCAATGTTCTGAATAGTTTGGTAACATTTTCCTAACTGTGGCACAAGTATTATTAAAGATTTCACGATTTTATCTTCGCATATACCGAAATTCGCGTATGTCGATTGCGTTTTTCGACAATTATCATATGAAAACGCGTCTTTAAACATAGTAAAAACGATATATTCTTGTTATATTCTTTATTCTGCATCGATGGAATATAAAATCAATGAAATTGAACGAGATTTCAACTTTTCGTTTTTCGACGATACGCGTATATGAGCGAAAAATCGTATATGCGATATGAAGGAATGTTAAAAACTATGATTCCAATATAAAAAAGATGTTCGATCTTATGAAATGCAATGTTCTGAATCGATTGGTAACATTTTCCTAACTGTGGCACAAGTATTATTAAAGATTTCACAATTTTATCTTCGCGTATACCGTAATTCGCGTATGTCGATTAAGTTTTTCGACAATTATCATATGAAAACGCGTATTTAAACATAGTAAAAACGTTATATTCTTGTTATATTCTTTATTCTGCATCGATAGAATATAAAATCAATAAAATTGAACGAGATTTCAACTTTTCGTTTTTCGACGATACGCGTATATGAGCGAAAAATCGTATATAGGATATGAAAGAATGTTAAAAACTTTGATTCCAATATAAAATAGATGTTTGATCTTATGAAATGCAATGATCTGACTCGATTGGTAACATTTTCCAAACTGTGGCACAAGTATTATTAAAGATTTCACTATTTAATCTTCGCATATACCGAAATTCGCGTATGTCGATTAGGTTTTTCGACAATTATCATATGAAAACGCGTATTTAAACATAGTAAAAACGTTATATTCTTGTTATATTCTTTATTCTGCATCGATAGAATATAAAATCAATGAAATTGAACGAGATTTCAAGTTTTCGTTTTTCGACGATACGCGTATACGAGCGAAAAATCGTATATGCGATATGAAGGAATGTTAAAAACTATGATTCCAATATAAAAAAGATGTTCGATCTTATGAAATGCAATGTTCTGAATCGATTGGTAACATTTTCCTAACTGTGGCACAAGTATTATTAAAGATTTCATGATTTTATCTTCGCAGATACCGAAATTCGCGTATGTCGATTACATTTTTCGACAATTATCATATGAAAACGCGTATTTAAACATAGTAAAAACGTTATATTCTTGTTATATTCTTTATTCTGCATCAATAGAATATAAAATCAATGAAATTGAACGAGATTTCAACTTTTCGTTTTTCGACGATAAGCTTATATGAGCGAAAAATCGTATATACGATATGAAGACTGTTAAAAACTTTGATTCCAAAATAAAATAGATGTTTGATCTTATGTAATGCAATGTTCTGAATCGATTGGTAACATTTTCCTAACTGTGGCACAAGTATTATTAAAGATTTCACGATTTTATCTTCGCATATACCGAAACTCGCGTATGTCGATTACGTTTTTCCACAATTATCATATGAAAACGCGTATTTAAACATAGTAAAAACGTTATATTCTTGTTGTATTCTTTCTACTGCATCGATGGAATATAAAATCAATGAAATTGAACGAGATTTCAACTTTTCGTTTTTCGACGATACGCGTATATGAGCGAAAAATCGTATATACGATATGAAAGAATGTTAAAAGCTTTGATTCCAATATAAAATAGATGTTTGATCTTATGAAATGCAATGTTCTGACTCGATTGGTAACATTTTCCAAACTGTGGCACAAGTATTATTAAAGATTTCACGATTTTATATTCGCATATATCGAAATTCGCGTATGTCGATTACGTTTTTCGTTAATTATCATATGAAAACGCGTCTTTAAACATAGTAAAAACGTTATATTCTTGTTATATTCTTTATTCTGCATCGATGGAATATACAATCAATGAAATTGAACGATATTTCAAGTTTTCGTTTTTCGACGATACGCTTATATAAGCGAAAAATCGTATATACGATATGAAAGAATGTTACAAACTTTGATTCCAAAATAAAATAGATGTTTGATCTTATGTAATGCAATGTTCTGAATCGATTGGTAACATTTTCCTAACTGTGGCACAAGTATTATTAAAGATTTCACGATTTTATCTTCGCATATACCGAAATTCGCGTATGTCGATTAGGTTTTTCCACAATTATCATATGAAAACGCGTATTTAAACATAGTAAAAACGTTATATTCTTGTTATATTCTTTCTTCTGCATCGATGGAATGTAAAATCAATGATATTGAACGAGATTTCAAGTTTTTGTTTTTCGACGATACGCGTATATGAGCGAAAAATCATATACGATATGAAAGAATTTTAAAAACTTTGATTCCAAAATAAAATAGATGTTTGATCTTATGAAATGCAATGTTCTGAATAGTTTGGTAACATTTTCCTAACTGTGGCACAAGTATTATTAAAGATTTCACGATTTTATCTTCGCATATACCGAAATTCGCGTATGTCGATTGCGTTTTTCGACAATTATCATATGAAAACGCGTCTTTAAACATAGTAAAAACGATATATTCTTGTTATATTCTTTATTCTGCATCGATGGAATATTAAATCAATGAAATTGAACGAGATTTCAACTTTTCGTTTTTCGACGATACGCGTATATGAGCGAAAAATCGTATATGCGATATGAAGGAATGTTAAAAACTATGATTCCAATATAAAAAAGATGTTCGATCTTATGAAATGCAATGTTCTGAATCGATTGGTAACATTTTCCTAACTGTGGCACAAGTATTATTAAAGATTTCACGATTTTATCTTCGCATATACCGATACTCGCGTATGTCGATTACGTTTTTCCACAATTATCATATGAAAACGCGTATTTAAACATAGTAAAAACGTTATATTCTTGTTGTATTCTTTCTACTGCATCGATGGAATATAAAATCAATGAAATTGAACGAGATTTCAACTTTTCGTTTTTGGACGATACGCGTATATGAGCGAAAAATCGTATATACGATATGAAAGAATGTTAAAAGCTTTGATTCCAATATAAAATAGATGTTTGATCTTATGAAATGCAATGTTCTGACTCGATTGGTAACATTTTCCAAACTGTGGCACAAGTATTATTAAAGATTTCACGATTTTATATTCGCATATATCGAAATTCGCTTATGTCGATTACGTTTTTCGTTAATTATCATATGAAAACGCGTCTTTAAACATAGTAAAAACGTTATATTCTTGTTATATTCTTTATTCTGCATCGATAGAATATAAAATCAATGAAATTGAACGAGTTTTCAAGTTTTCGTTTTTCGTCGATACGCGTATATGAGCGAAAAATCGTATATACGATATGAAAGAATGTTAAAAACTATGATTCCAATATAAAATAGATGTTTGATCTTATGAAATGCAATGTTCTGAATCGATTGGTAAAATTTTCCTAACTGTGGCACAAGTATTATTAAAGATTTCACGATTATATCTTCGCATATACCGAAACTCGCGTATGTCGATTACGTTTTTCGACAATTATCATTTGAAAACGCGTATTTAAACATAGTAAAAACGTTATATTCTTGTTATATTCTTTATTCTGCATCGTTAGAATATAAAATCAATGAAATTGAACGAGATTTCAACTTTTCGTTTTTCGACGATACGCGTATATGAGCGAAAAATCGTATATACGATATGAAGACTGTTAAAAACTTTGATTCCAAAATAAAATAGATGTTTCATCTTATGAAATTCAATGTTCTGAATCGATTGGTAACATTTTCCTATCTGTGGCACAAGTATTATTAAAGATTTCACGATTTTATCTTCGCATAATCCGAAATTCGCGTATGTCGATTACGTTTTTCGACAATTATCATATGAAAACGCGTATTTAAACATAGTAAAAACGTTATATTCTTTTTATATTCTTTATTCTGCATCGTTGGAATATAAAATCAATGAAATTGAACGAGATTTCAACTTTTCGTCTTTCGACGATACGCGTATATGAGCGAAAAATCGTATATACGATATGAAGACTGTTAAAAACTTTGATTCCAAAATAAAATAGATGTTTGATCTTATGAAATGCAATGTTCTGAATCGTTTGGTGACATTTTCCTAACTGTGGCACAAGTATTATTAAAGATTTCACGATTTTATCTTCGCATATACCGAAATTCGCATATGTCGGTTACGTTTTTCGACAATTATCATATGAAAACGCGTATTTACACAAGGTAAAAACGTTATATTCTTGGTATATTCTTTATTCTGCATCGTTAGAATATAAAATCAATGAAATTGAACGAGATTTCAACTTTTCGTCTTTCGACGATACGCGTATATGAGCGAAAAATCGTATATACGATATGAAGACTGTTAAAAACTTTGATTCCAAAATAAAATAGATGATCGATCTTATGAAATGCAATGTTCTGAATCGAATGGTAACATTTTCCTAACTGTGGCACAAGTATTATTAAAGATTTCATGATTTTATCTTCGCAGATACCGAAATTCGCGTATGTCGATTACGTTTTTCGACAATTAACATATGAAAACGCGTATATAAACATAGTAAAAACGTTATATTCTTGTTATATTCTTTATTCTGCATCGATAGAATATAAAATCAATGAAATTGAACGAGATTTCAACTTTTCGTTTTTCGACGATACGCGTATATGAGCGAAAAATCGTATATACGATATGAAGACTGTTAAAAACTTTGATTCCAAAATAAAATAGATGTTTGATCTTATGTAATGCAATGTTCTGAATCGATTGGTAACATTTTCCTAACTGTGGCACAAGTATTATTAAAGATTTCACGATTTTATCTTCGCATATACCGAAACTCGCGTATGTCGATTACGTTTTTCCACAATTATCATATGAAAACGCGTATTTAAACATAGTAAAAATGTTATATTCTTGTTATATTCTTTCTTCTGCATCGATGGAATGTAAAATCAATGATATTGAACGAGATTTCAAGTTTTTGTTTTTCGACGATACGCGTATACGAGCGAAAAATCGTATATGCGATATGAAGGAATGTTAAAAACTATGATTCCAATATAAAAAAGATGTTCGATCTTATGAAATGCAATGTTCTGAATCGATTGGTAACATTTTCCTAACTGTGGCACAAGTATTATTAAAGATTTCACGATTTTATCTTCGCATATATCGAAATTCGCGTATGTCGATTACGTTTTTCGACAATTATCATTTGAAAACGCGTATTAAAACATAGTAAAAACATTATATTCTTGTTATATTCTTTATTCTGCATCGTTAGAATATAAAATCAATGAAATTGAACGAGATTTCAACTTTTCGTTTTTCGACGATACGCGTATATGAGCGAAAAATCGTATATACGATATGAAGACTGTTAAAAACTTTGATTCCAAAATAAAATAGATGTTTCATCTTATGAAATTCAATGTTCTGAATCGATTGGTAACATTTTCCTATGTGTGGCACAAGTATTATTAAAGATTTCACGATTTTATCTTCGCATATACCGAAATTCGCGTATGTCGATTACGTTTTTCTACAGTTATCATATGAAAACGCGTATTTAAACATAGTAAAAACGTTATATTCTTTTTATATTCTTTATTCTGCATCGATGGAATATAAAATCAATGAAATTGAACGAGATTTCAACTTTTCGTCTTTCGACGATACGCGTATATGAGCGAAAAATCGTATATACGATATGAAGACTGTTAAAAACTTTGGTTCCAAAATAAAATAGATGTTTGATCTTATGAAATGCAATGTTCTGAATCGTTTGGTAACATTTTCCTAACTGTGGCACAAGTATTATTAAAGATTTCACGATTTTATCTTCGCATATACCGAAATTCGCGTATGTCGATTGCGTTTTTCGACAATTATCATATGAAAACGCGTCTTTAAACATAGTAAAAACGTTATATTCTTGTTATATTCTTTATTCTGCATCGATGGAATATAAAATCAATGAAATTGAACGAGATTTCAACTTTTCGTTTTTCGACGATACGCGTATATGAGCGAAAAATCGTATATACGATATGAAAGAATGTTAAAAACTTTGATTCCAATATAAAATAGATGTTTGATCTTATGAAATGCAATGTTCTGACTCGATTGGTAACATTTTCCAAACTGTGGCACAAGTATTATTAAAGATTTCACGATTTTATCTTCGCATATATCGAAATTCGCGTATGTCGATTACGTTTTTCGACAATTATCATATGAAAACGCGTATTTAAACATAGTAAAAGCGTTATATTCTTGTTATATTCTTTATTCTGCATCGATAAAATTTAAAATCAATGAAATTGAACGAGATTTCAAGTTTTCGTTTTTCGACGATACGCGTATATGAGCGAAAAATCGTATATACGATATGAAAGAATGTTAAAATCTTTGATTACAATATAAAATAGATGTTTGATCTTATGAAATGCAATGTTCTGAATCGATTGGTAACATTTCTAACTGTGGGACAAGTATTATTAAAGATTTCACGATTTTATCTGCGCATATACCGAAATTAGCGTATGTCGATTACGTTTTTCGACAATTATCATATGAAAACGCGTATTTAAACATATAAAAACGTTATATTCTTGGTATATTCTTTATTCTGCATCGTTAGAATATAAAATCAATGAAATTGAACGAGATTTCAACTTTTCGTCTTTCGACGATACGCGTATATGAGCGAAAAATCGCATATACGATATGAAGACTGTTAAAAACTTTGATTCCAAAATAAAATAGATGATTGATCTTATGAAATGCAATGTTCTGAATCGATTGGTAACATTTTCCTAACTGTGGCACAAGTATTATTAAAGATTTCACGATTTCATCTTCGCATATATCGAAATTCGCGTATGTCGATTACGTTTTTCGACAATTATCATATGAAAACGCGTATTTAAACATAGTAAAAACTTTATATTCTTGTTATATTCTTTATTCTGCATTGATGGAATATAAAATCAATGAAATTGAACGAGATTTCAAGTTTTCGTTTTTCGACGATACGTTTATATGAGCGAAAAATCGTATATACGATATGAAAGAATGTTAAAAACTTTGATTACAATATAAAATAGATGTTTGATCTTATGCAATGCAATGTTCTGAATCGATTGGTAACATTTTTCTAACTGTGGCACAAGTATTATTAAAGATTTCACGATTTTATCTGCGCATATACCGAAACTCGCGTATGTCGATTACGTTTTTCGACAATTATCATATGAAAACGCGTATTTACACATAGGAAAAACGTTATATTCTTGTTATATTCTTTATTTTGCATGGATGGAATATAAAATCAATGAAATTGAACGAGATTTCAAGTTTTCGATTTTCGATGATACGCGTATATGATCGAAAAATCGTATATACGATATGAAAGAATGTTAAAAACTTTGTTTCCAATATAAAATAGATGTTTGATCTTATGAAAAGCAATGTTCTGAATCGATTGGTAACATTTTCCTAACTGTGGCACAAGTATTATTAAAGATTTCACGATTTTATCATCGCATATACCGAAATTCGCGTATGTCGATTACGTTTTTCGACAATTATCATATGAAAACGCGTATTTAAACTTAGTAAAAACGTTATATTCTTGTTATATTCTTTATTCTGCATCGATGGAATATAAAATCAATGAAATTGAACGAGATTTCAAGTTTTCGTTTTTCGACGATACGCGTATATGAGCGAAAAATCGTATATACGATATGAAAGAATGTTAAAAACTTTGATTCCAATATAAAATAGATGTTTGATCTTATGAAATGCAATGTTCTGAATCGATTGGTAACATTTTCCTAGCTGTGGCACAAGTATTATTAAAGATTTCACGATTTTATCTTCGCATATACCGAAACCCGCGTATGTCGATTACGTTTTTCGACAATTATCATTTGAAAACGCGTATTTAAACATAGTAAAAACGTTATATTCTTGTTATATTCTTTATTGTGCATCGATGGAATGTAAAATCAATGATATTGAACGAGATTTCAAGTTTTTGTTTTTCGACGATACGCGTATACGAGCGAAAAATCGTATATGCGATATGAAGGAATGTTAAAAACTATGATTCCAATATAAAAAAGATGTTCGATCTTATGAAATGCAATGTTCTGAATCGATTGGTAACATTTTCCTAACTGTGGCACAAGTATTATTAAAGATTTCACGATTTTATCTTCGCATATATCGAAATTCGCGTATGTCGATTACGTTTTTCGACAATTATCATTTGAAAACGCGTATTAAAACATAGTAAAAACATTATATTCTTGTTATATTCTTTATTCTGCATCGTTAGAATATAAAATCAATGAAATTGAACGAGATTTCAACTTTTCGTTTTTCGACGATACGCGTATATGAGCGAAAAATCGTATATACGATATGAAGACTGTTAAAAACTTTGATTCCAAAATAAAATAGATGTTTCATCTTATGAAATTCAATGTTCTGAATCGATTGGTAACATTTTCCTATGTGTGGCACAAGTATTATTAAAGATTTCACGATTTTATCTTCGCATATACCGAAATTCGCGTATGTCGATTACGTTTTTCTACAATTATCATATGAAAACGCGTATTTAAACATAGTAAAAACGTTATATTCTTTTTATATTCTTTATTCTGCATCGATGGAATATAAAATCAATGAAATTGAACGAGATTTCAACTTTTCGTCTTTCGACGATACGCGTATATGAGCGAAAAATCGTATATACGATATGAAGACTGTTAAAAACTTTGGTTCCAAAATAAAATAGATGTTTGATCTTATGAAATGCAATGTTCTGAATCGTTTGGTAACATTTTCCTAACTGTGGCACAAGTATTATTAAAGATTTCACGATTTTATCTTCGCATATACCGAAATTCGCGTATGTCGATTGCGTTTTTCGACAATTATCATATGAAAACGCGTCTTTAAACATAGTAAAAACGTTATATTCTTGTTATATTCTTTATTCTGCATCGATGGAATATAAAATCAATGAAATTGAACGAGATTTCAACTTTTCGTTTTTCGACGATACGCGTATATGAGCGAAAAATCGTATATACGATATGAAAGAATGTTAAAAACTTTGATTCCAATATAAAATAGATGTTTGATCTTATGAAATGCAATGTTCTGAATCGTTTGGTAACATTTTCCAAACTGTGGCACAAGTATTATTAAAGATTTCACGATTTTATCTTCGCATATATCGAAATTCGCGTATGTCGATTACGTTTTTCGACAATTATCATATGAAAACGCGTATTTAAACATAGTAAAAGCGTTATATTCTTGTTATATTCTTTATTCTGCATCGATAAAATTTAAAATCAATGAAATTGAACGAGATTTCAAGTTTTCGTTTTTCGACGATACGCGTATATGAGCGAAAAATCGTATATACGATATGAAAGAATGTTAAAATCTTTGATTACAATATAAAATAGATGTTTGATCTTATGAAATGCAATGTTCTGAATCGATTGGTAACATTTCTAACTGTGGCACAAGTATTATTAAAGATTTCACGATTTTATCTGCGCATATACCGAAATTAGCGTATGTCGATTACGTTTTTCGACAATTATCATATGAAAACGCGTATTTAAACATATAAAAACGTTATATTCTTGGTATATTCTTTATTCTGCATCGTTAGAATATAAAATCAATGAAATTGAACGAGATTTCAACTTTTCGTCTTTCGACGATACGCGTATATGAGCGAAAAATCGCATATACGATATGAAGACTGTTAAAAACTTTGATTCCAAAATAAAATAGATGATTGATCTTATGAAATGCAATGTTCTGAATCGATTGGTAACATTTTCCTAACTGTGGCACAAGTATTATTAAAGATTTCACGATTTCATCTTCGCATATATCGAAATTCGCGTATGTCGATTACGTTTTTCGAAAATTATCATATGAAAACGCGTATTTAAACATAGTAAAAACTTTATATTCTTGTTATATTCTTTATTCTGCATTGATGGAATATAAAATCAATGAAATTGAACGAGATTTCAAGTTTTCGTTTTTCGACGATACGTTTATATGAGCGAAAAATCGTATATACGATATGAAAGAATGTTAAAAACTTTGATTACAATATAAAATAGATGTTTGATCTTATGCAATGCAATGTTCTGAATCGATTGGTAACATTTTTCTAACTGTGGCACAAGTATTATTAAAGATTTCACGATTTTATCTGCGCATATACCGAAACTCGCGTATGTCGATTACGTTTTTCGACAATTATCATATGAAAACGCGTATTTACACATAGGAAAAACGTTATATTCTTGTTATATTCTTTATTTTGCATGGATGGAATATAAAATCAATGAAATTGAACGAGATTTCAAGTTTTCGATTTTCGATGATACGCGTATATGATCGAAAAATCGTATATACGATATGAAAGAATGTTAAAAACTTTGTTTCCAATATAAAATAGATGTTTGATCTTATGAAAAGCAATGTTCTGAATCGATTGGTAACATTTTCCTAACTGTGGCACAAGTATTATTAAAGATTTCACGATTTTATCATCGCATATACCGAAATTCGCGTATGTCGATTACGTTTTTCGACAATTATCATATGAAAACGCGTATTTAAACTTAGTAAAAACGTTATATTCTTGTTATATTCTTTATTCTGCATCGATGGAATATAAAATCAATGAAATTGAACGAGATTTCAAGTTTTCGTTTTTCGACGATACGCGTATATGAGCGAAAAATCGTATATACGATATGAAAGAATGTTAAAAACTTTGATTCCAATATAAAATAGATGTTTGATCTTATGAAATGCAATGTTCTGAATCGATTGGTAACATTTTCCTAGCTGTGGCACAAGTATTATTAAAGATTTCACGATTTTATCTTCGCATATACCGAAACCCGCGTATGTCGATTACGTTTTTCGACAATTATCATTTGAAAACGCGTATTTAAACATAGTAAAAACGTTATATTCTTGTTATATTCTTTATTGTGCATCGTTAGAATATAAAATCAATGAAATTGAACGAGATTTCAACTTATCGTTTTTCGACGATACGCGTATATGAGCGAAAAATCGTACATACGATATAAAGACTGTTAAAAACTTTGATTCCAAAATAAAATAGATGTTTGATCTTATGAAATGGAATGTTCTGAATCGATTGGTAACATTTTCCTAACTGTGGCACAAGTATTATTAAAGATTTCACAATTTTATATTCGCATATACCGAAATTCGCGTATGTCGCTTACGTTTTTCGACAATTATCATATGAAAACGCGTATTTACACAAGGTAAAAACGTTATATTCTTGGTATATTCTTTATTCTGCATCGTTAGAATATAAAATCAATGAAATTGAACGAGATTTCAACTTTTCGTCTTTCGACGATACGCGTATATGAGCGAAAAATCGTATATACGATATGAAGACTGTTAAAAACTTTGATTCCAAAATAAAATAGATGTTTGATCTTATGAAATGCAATGTTCTGAATCGTTTGGTAACATTTTCCTAACTGTGGCACAAGTATTATTAAAGATTTCACGATTTTATCTTCGCATATACCGAAATTCGCGTATGTCGATTGCGTTTTTCGACAATTATCATATGAAAACGCGTATTTAAAAATAGTAAAAACGTTATATTCTTGTTATATTCTTTATTCTGCATCGATAGAATGTAAAATCAATGAAATTGAACGAGATTTCAAGTTTTCGTTTTTCGACGATACGCGTATATGATCGAAAAATCGTATATACGATATGAAAGAACGTTAAAAACTTTGATTCCAATATAAAATAGATGTTTGATCTTATGAAATGGAATGTCGTGAATCGATTGGTAAAATTTTCCTAACTGTGGCACAAGTATTATTTAAGATTTCACAATTTTATCTGCGCATATACCGAAATTAGCGTATGTCGATTACGTTTTTCGACAATTATCATAAGAAAACGCGTATTTAAACATAGTAAAAACGTTATATTCTTGTTATATTCTTTATTCTGCATCGATGGAATATAAAATCAATGAAATTGAACGAGATTTCAACTTTTCGTTTTTCGACGATACGCGTATATGAGCGAAAAATCGTATATACGATATGAAAGAATGTTAAAAACTTTGATTCCAATATAAAATAGATGTTTGATCTTATGAAATGCAATGTTCTGACTCGATTGGTAACATTTTCCTAACTGTGCCACAAGTATTATTAAAGATTTCACGATTTTATCTCCGCATATATCGAAATTCGCGTATGTCGATTACGTTTTTCGACAATTATCATATGAAAACGCGTATTTAAACATAGTAAAAACGTTATATTCATGTAATATTCTTTATTCTGCATCGATAGAACATAATATCAATGAAATTGAACTAGATTTCAAGTTTTCGTTTTTCGACGATACGCGTATATGAGCGGAAAATCGTATATACGATATGAAAGAATGTTAAAAACTTTGATTCCAATATAAAATAGATGTTTGATCTTATGAAATGCAATGTTCTGAATCGATTGGTAACATTTTTCTAACTGTGGCACAAGTATTATTAAAGATTTCGCGATTTTATCTTCGCTTATACCGAAATTCGCGTATGTCGATTACGTTTTTCGACAATTATCATATGAAAACGCGTATTTAAACATAGTACAAACGTTATATTCTTGTTATATTCTTTATTCTGCATCGATAGAACATAAAATCAATGAAATTTTACGAGATTTCTAGTTTTCGTTTTTCGACGATACGCGTATATTAGCGAAAAATCGTATATACGATATGAAAGAATGTTAAAAACTTTGCTTACAATATCAAATAGAAGTTTGATCTTATGAAATGCAATGTTCTGAATCGATTGGTAACATTTTTATAACTGTGGCACAAGTATTATTAAAGATTTCACGATTTTATCTTCGTATATACCGAAATTCGCGTATGTCGATTTCGTTTTTCGACAATTATCATATGCAAACGCGTATTTTAACATAGTAAAAACGTTATATTCTTGTTATATTCTTTATTCTGCATCGATAGAACATAAAATCAATGAAATTGAACGAGATATCACGTTTTCGTTTTTCGACGATACGCGTATATGAGCGAAAAATCGTATATACGTTATGAAAGAATGTTAAAAACATTGATTCCAATATAAAATAGATGTTTGATCTTATGAAATGCAATGTTCTGAATCGATTGGTAACATTTTTCTAACTGTGGCACAAGTATTATTAAAGATTGCACGATTTTATCTTCGCATATACCGAAATTCGCGTATGTCGATTACGTTTTTCGACAATCATCATATGAAAACGCGTATTTAAACATAGTAAAAACGTTATATTCTTGTTATATTCTTATTCTGCATCGATAGAATATAAAATCATTGAAATTGAACGAGATTTCAAGTTTTCGTTTTTCTACGCTACGCGTATATGAGTGAAAAATCGTATATACGATATGAAAGAAAGTTAAAAACTTTGATTCCAATATAAAATAGATGTTTGATCTTATGAAATGCAATGTTCTGAATCGATTGGAAACATTTTTCTAACTGTGGCACAAGTATTATTAAAGATTTCACGATTTTATCTTCACATATACCGAAATTCGCGCATGTCGATTACGTTTTTCGTCACTTATCATATGAAAACGCGTATTTAAACATAGTAAAAACGTTATATTCATGTTATATTCTTTATTGTGCATCGATAGAATATAAAATCAATGAAATTGAAGGAGATTTCAAATTTTCGTTTTTCGACGATACGCGTATATGAGCGAAAAATCGTATATACGATATGAAAGAATGTTAAAAACTTTGATTCCAATATAAAATAGATGTTTGATCTTATGAAATGCAATTTTCTGAATCGATTGGTAACATTTTTCTAACTGTGGCACAAGTATTATTAAAAATTTCACGATTTTATCTTCGCATATAACGAAATTCGCGTATGTCGATTACGTTTTTCGACAATTATCATATGAATACGCGTATTTAAACATAGTAAAAACGTTATATTCTTGTTATATTCTTTATTCTGCATCGTTAGAATATAAAATCAATGAAATTGAACGAGATTTCAAGTTTTCGTTTTTCGACGATACGCGTATATGAACGAAAAATCGTATATACGATATGAAAGAATGTTAAAAACTTTGATTCCAATATAAAATAGATGTTTGATCTTATGAAATTCAATTTTCTTAATCGTTTGGTAACATTTTTCTAACTGTGGAACAAGTATTATTAAAGATTTCACGATTTTATCTTCGCATATACCGAAATTCGCGTATGTCGATTACGTTTTTCGACAATTATCATATGAAAACGCGTATTTAAACATAGTACAAACGTTATATTCTTGTTATATTCTTTATTCTGCATCGATAGAACATAAAATCAATGAAATTTTACGAGATTTCTAGTTTTCGTTTTTCGACGATACGCGTATATTAGCGAAAAATCGTATATACGATATGAAAGAATGTTAAAAACTTTGCTTACAATATCAAATAGAAGTTTGATCTTATGAAATGCAATGTTCTGAATCGATTGGTAACATTTTTATAACTGTGGCACAAGTATTATTAAAGATTTCACGATTTTATCTTCGTATATACCGAAATTCGCGTATGTCGATTTCGTTTTTCGACAATTATCATATGCAAACGCGTATTTTAACATAGTAAAAACGTTATATTCTTGTTATATTCTTTATTCTGCATCGATAGAACATAAAATCAATGAAATTGAACGAGATATCACGTTTTCGTTTTTCGACGATACGCGTATATGAGCGAAAAATCGTATATACGTTATGAAAGAATGTTAAAAACATTGATTCCAATATAAAATAGATGTTTGATCTTATGAAATGCAATGTTCTGAATCGATTGGTAACATTTTTCTAACTGTGGCACAAGTATTATTAAAGATTGCACGATTTTATCTTCGCATATACCGAAATTCGCGTATGTCGATTACGTTTTTCGACAATCATCATATGAAAACGCGTATTTAAACATAGTAAAAACGTTATATTCTTGTTATATTCTTATTCTGCATCGATAGAATATAAAATCATTGAAATTGAACGAGATTTCAAGTTTTCGTTTTTCTACGCTACGCGTATATGAGTGAAAAATCGTATATACGATATGAAAGAAAGTTAAAAACTTTGATTCCAATATAAAATAGATGTTTGATCTTATGAAATGCAATGTTCTGAATCGATTGGAAACATTTTTCTAACTGTGGCACAAGTATTATTAAAGATTTCACGATTTTATCTTCACATATACCGAAATTCGCGCATGTCGATTACGTTTTTCGTCACTTATCATATGAAAACGCGTATTTAAACATAGTAAAAACGTTATATTCATGTTATATTCTTTATTGTGCATCGATAGAATATAAAATCAATGAAATTGAAGGAGATTTCAAATTTTCGTTTTTCGACGATACGCGTATATGAGCGAAAAATCGTATATACGATATGAAAGAATGTTAAAAACTTTGATTCCAATATAAAATAGATGTTTGATCTTATGAAATGCAATTTTCTGAATCGATTGGTAACATTTTTCTAACTGTGGCACAAGTATTATTAAAAATTTCACGATTTTATCTTCGCATATAACGAAATTCGCGTATGTCGATTACGTTTTTCGACAATTATCATATGAATACGCGTATTTAAACATAGTAAAAACGTTATATTCTTGTTATATTCTTTATTCTGCATCGTTAGAATATAAAATCAATGAAATTGAACGAGATTTCAAGTTTTCGTTTTTCGACGATACGCGTATATGAACGAAAAATCGTATATACGATATGAAAGAATGTTAAAAACTTTGATTCCAATATAAAATAGATGTTTGATCTTATGAAATTCAATTTTCTTAATCGTTTGGTAACATTTTTCTAACTGTGGAACAAGTATTATTAAAGATTTCACGATTTTATCTTCGCATATACCGAAATTCGCGTATGTCGATTACGTTTTTCGACAATTATCATATGAAACCGCGTATTTAAACATAAAAAAGACGTTATGTTCTTGCTATATTCTTTATTGTGCATCGATAGAATATAAACTCAATGAAATTGAAGGAGATTTCAAGTTTTCGTTCTTCGATGATACGCGTATATGAGCGAAAAATCGTATATACGATATGAAAGAATGTTAAAAACTTTGATTCCAATATAAAATAGATGTTTGATCTTATGAAATGCAACGATCTTAATCGATTGGTAACATTATTCTAACTGTGGCACAAGTATTATTAAAGATTTCACGATTTTATCTTCGCATATAACGAAATTCGCTAATGTCGATTACGTATTTCAACAGTTATCATATGAAAACGCGTATTTAAACATAGTTAAAACGTTATATTCTTGTTATATTCTTTATTCTGCATCGATTGAATATAAAATCAATGAAATTGAACGAGATTTCAACTTTTCGTTTTTAGACGATACACGTATATGAGCGAAAAATCGTATATACGATATGAAAGAATGTTAAAAACTTTGATTCCAATATAAAATAGATGTTTGACCTTATGAAATGCAATGTTCTGAATCGATTGGTAACATTTTTCTATCTGTGGCATAAGTATTATTAAAGATTTCACGATTTCATCTTCGCATATACCGAAATTCGCGTATGTCGATTACGTTTTTCGACAATTATCATATGAAAACGCGTATTTAAACAAAGGAAGAACGTTATATTCTTGTTATATTTTTTATTCTGCATCGATAGAATATAAAATCATTGAAATTGAACGAGATTTCAAGTTTTCGTTTTTGGACGATACGCGTATATGAGCGAAAAATCGTATATACGATATGAAAGAATGTTAAAAACTTTGATTCCAATATAAAATAGATGTTTGATCTTATGGAATGCAATGTTCTGAATCGATTGGTAACATTTTTCTAACTGTGGCACAAGTATTATTAAAGATTTCACGATTTTATCTTCGCATATACCGAAATTCTCGTATGTCGAATACGTTTTTGGACAATTATCATATGAAAACGCGCATTTGAACTTAGTAAAAACGTTATATTCTTGTTATATTCTTTATTCTGCATCGATAGAATATGAAATCAATGAAATTGAACGAGATTTCAACTTTTCGTTTTTCGACGATATGCGTATATGAGCGAAAAATCGTATATACGATATGAAAGATTGTTAAAAACTTTGACTCCAATATAAAATAGATGTTTGATCTTATGAAATGCAATGTTCTGATTCGATTGGTAACATTTTTCTAACTGTGGCACAATTATTATTAAAGATTTCACGATTTTATCTTCGCATATACCGCAATTCGCGTATCTCGATAAGGTTTTTGACTATTATCATATGAAAACGCGTATTTAAACATAGTAAAAACGTCATATTCTTGTTATATTCTTTATTCTGGATCGATAGAATATAAAATCATTGTAATTGAACGAGATTTCACTTTTCGTTTTTCGACGATACGCGTATATGAGCGAAGAATCGTATATACGATATGAAAGAATGTTAAAAACTTTGATTCCAATATAAAATAGATGTTTGATCTTATGAAATGCAATGTTCTGAATCGATTGGTAACATTTTTCTAACTGTGGCACAAGTATTATTAAAGATTTCACGATTTTATCTTCGCATATACCGCAATTTGCGTATGTCGATTACGTTTTTCGACAATTATCATATGAAAACGCGTATTTAAACATAGTAAAAACGTTATATTCTTGTTATATTCTTTATTCTGCATCGATAGAATATAAAATCAATGAAATTGATCGAGATTACAAGTTTTCGTTTTTCGACGATACGCGTATAAGAGCGAAAAATCGTATATACGATTTGAAAGTATGTTAAAAACTTTGATTCCAATATAAATTAGATGTTTGATCTTATGAAATGCAATGTTCTGAATCGATTGGTAACATTTTTCTAACTGTGGCACAAGTATTATTACAGATTTCACGATTTTATCTTCGCAAATACCGAAATTCGCGTACGTCGATTACGTTTTTCGACAATTATCATATGAAAACGCGTATTTAAACATAGTAGAAACGTTATATTCTTGTTATATTCTTTATTCTGCATCGATAGAATGTAAAATCATTGAAATTGAACGAGATTTCAAGTTTTCGTTTCCTACGATACGCGTATATGAGCGAAAAATCGAATATACGATATGAAAGAATGTTAAAAACTTTGATTCCAATATAAAATAGATGATAGATCTTATGGAATGCAATGTTCTGAATCGATTGGTATCATTTTTCTAACTGTGGCACAAGTATTATTAAAGATTTCACGATTTTATCTTCAGATATACCGAAATTCGCGTATGTTGATTACGTTTTTCGACTATTATCATATGAAAACGCGTATTTAAACATAGTAGAAACGTTATATTCTTGTTATATTCTTTATTCTGCATCGATAGAATATAAAATCAATGAAATTGAAGGAGATTTCAAGTTTTCGTTCTTCGATGATACGCGTATATGAGCGAAAAATCGTATATACGATATGAAAGAATGTTAAAAACTTTGATTCCAATATAAAATAGATGTTTGATCTTATGAAATGCAACGTTCTTAATCGATTGGTAACATTATTCTAACTGTGGCACAAGTATTATTTAAGATTTCACGATTTTATCTTCGCATATAACGAAATTCGCTAATGTCGATTACGTATTTCAACAGTTATCATATGAAAACGCGTATTTAAACATAGTTAAAACGTTATATTCTTGTTATATTCTTTATTCTGCATCGATTGAATATAAAATCAATGAAATTGAACGAGATTTCAACTTTTCGTTTTTAGACGATACACGTATATGAGCGAAAAATCGTATATACGATATGAAAGAATGTTAAAAACTTTGATTCCAATATAAAATAGATGTTTGACCTTATGAAATGCAATGTTCTGAATCGATTGGTAACATTTTTCTATCTGTGGCATAAGTATTATTAAAGATTTCACGATTTCATCTTCGCATATAACGAAATTCGCGTATGTCGATTACGTTTTTCGACAATTATCATATGAAAACGCGTATTTAAACAAAGGAAGAACGTTATATTCTTGTTATATTCTTTATTCTGCATCGATAGAATATGAAATCAATGAAATTGAACGAGATTTCAACTTTTCGTTTTTCGACGATATGCGTATATGAGCGAAAAATCGTATATACGATATGAAAGAATGTTAAAAACTTTGATTCCAATATAAAATAGATGTTTGATCTTATGAAATGCAACGATCTTAATCGATTGGTAACATTATTCTAACTGTGGCACAAGTATTATTAAAGATTTCACGATTTTATCTTCGCATATAACGAAATTCGCTAATGTCGATTACGTATTTCAACAGTTATCATATGAAAACGCGTATTTAAACATAGTTAAAACGTTATATTCTTGTTATATTCTTTATTCTGCATCGATTGAATATAAAATCAATGAAATTGAACGAGATTTCAACTTTTCGTTTTTAGACGATACACGTATATGAGCGAAAAATCGTATATACGATATGAAAGAATGTTAAAAACTTTGATTCCAATATAAAATAGATGTTTGACCTTATGAAATGCAATGTTCTGAATCGATTGGTAACATTTTTCTATCTGTGGCATAAGTATTATTAAAGATTTCACGATTTCATCTTCGCATATACCGAAATTCGCGTATGTCGATTACGTTTTTCGACAATTATCATATGAAAACGCGTATTTAAACAAAGGAAGAACGTTATATTCTTGTTATATTTTTTATTCTGCATCGATAGAATATAAAATCATTGAAATTGAACGAGATTTCAAGTTTTCGTTTTTGGACGATACGCGTATATGAGCGAAAAATCGTATATACGATATGAAAGAATGTTAAAAACTTTGATTCCAATATAAAATAGATGTTTGATCTTATGGAATGCAATGTTCTGAATCGATTGGTAACATTTTTCTAACTGTGGCACAAGTATTATTAAAGATTTCACGATTTTATCTTCGCATATACCGAAATTCTCGTATGTCGAATACGTTTTTGGACAATTATCATATGAAAACGCGCATTTGAACTTAGTAAAAACGTTATATTCTTGTTATATTCTTTATTCTGCATCGATAGAATATGAAATCAATGAAATTGAACGAGATTTCAACTTTTCGTTTTTCGACGATATGCGTATATGAGCGAAAAATCGTATATACGATATGAAAGATTGTTAAAAACTTTGATTCCAATATAAAATAGATGTTTGATCTTATGAAATGCAATGTTCTGATTCGATTGGTAACATTTTTCTAACTGTGGCACAATTATTATTAAAGATTTCACGATTTTATCTTCGCATATACCGCAATTCGCGTATCTCGATAAGGTTTTTGACTATTATCATATGAAAACGCGTATTTAAACATAGTAAAAACGTCATATTCTTGTTATATTCTTTATTCTGGATCGATAGAATATAAAATCATTGTAATTGAACGAGATTTCACTTTTCGTTTTTCGACGATACGCGTATATGAGCGAAGAATCGTATATACGATATGAAAGAATGTTAAAAACTTTGATTCCAATATAAAATAGATGTTTGATCTTATGAAATGCAATGTTCTGAATCGATTGGTAACATTTTTCTAACTGTGGCACAAGTATTATTAAAGATTTCACGATTTTATCTTCGCATATACCGCAATTTGCGTATGTCGATTACGTTTTTCGACAATTATCATATGAAAACGCGTATTTAAACATAGTAAAAACGTTATATTCTTGTTATATTCTTTATTCTGCATCGATAGAATATAAAATCAATGAAATTGATCGAGATTACAAGTTTTCGTTTTTCGACGATACGCGTATAAGAGCGAAAAATCGTATATACGATTTGAAAGTATGTTAAAAACTTTGATTCCAATATAAATTAGATGTTTGATCTTATGAAATGCAATGTTCTGAATCGATTGGTAACATTTTTCTAACTGTGGCACAAGTATTATTACAGATTTCACGATTTTATCTTCGCAAATACCGAAATTCGCGTACGTCGATTACGTTTTTCGACAATTATCATATGAAAACGCGTATTTAAACATAGTAGAAACGTTATATTCTTGTTATATTCTTTATTCTGCATCGATAGAATGTAAAATCATTGAAATTGAACGAGATTTCAAGTTTTCGTTTCCTACGATACGCGTATATGAGCGAAAAATCGAATATACGATATGAAAGAATGTTAAAAACTTTGATTCCAATATAAAATAGATGATAGATCTTATGGAATGCAATGTTCTGAATCGATTGGTATCATTTTTCTAACTGTGGCACAAGTATTATTAAAGATTTCACGATTTTATCTTCAGATATACCGAAATTCGCGTATGTTGATTACGTTTTTCGACTATTATCATATGAAAACGCGTATTTAAACATAGTAGAAACGTTATATTCTTGTTATATTCTTTATTCTGCATCGATAGAATATAAAATCAATGAAATTGAAGGAGATTTCAAGTTTTCGTTCTTCGATGATACGCGTATATGAGCGAAAAATCGTATATACGATATGAAAGAATGTTAAAAACTTTGATTCCAATATAAAATAGATGTTTGATCTTATGAAATGCAACGTTCTTAATCGATTGGTAACATTATTCTAACTGTGGCACAAGTATTATTTAAGATTTCACGATTTTATCTTCGCATATAACGAAATTCGCTAATGTCGATTACGTATTTCAACAGTTATCATATGAAAACGCGTATTTAAACATAGTTAAAACGTTATATTCTTGTTATATTCTTTATTCTGCATCGATTGAATATAAAATCAATGAAATTGAACGAGATTTCAACTTTTCGTTTTTAGACGATACACGTATATGAGCGAAAAATCGTATATACGATATGAAAGAATGTTAAAAACTTTGATTCCAATATAAAATAGATGTTTGACCTTATGAAATGCAATGTTCTGAATCGATTGGTAACATTTTTCTATCTGTGGCATAAGTATTATTAAAGATTTCACGATTTCATCTTCGCATATAACGAAATTCGCGTATGTCGATTACGTTTTTCGACAATTATCATATGAAAACGCGTATTTAAACAAAGGAAGAACGTTATATTCTTGTTATATTCTTTATTCTGCATCGATAGAATATGAAATCAATGAAATTGAACGAGATTTCAACTTTTCGTTTTTCGACGATATGCGTATATGAGCGAAAAATCGTATATACGATATGAAAGAATGTTAAAAACTTTGACTCCAATATAAAATAGATGTTTGATCTTATGAAATGCAATGTTCTGATTCGATTGGTAACATTTTTCTAACTGTGGCACAATTATTATTAAAGATTTCACGATTTTATCTTCGCATATACCGCAATTCGCGTATGTCGATAAGGTTTTTGACAATTATCATATGAAAACGCGTATTTAAACATAGTAAAAACGTCATATTCTTGTTATATTCTTTATTCTGGATTGATAGAATATAAAATCAATGTAATTGAACGAGATTTCACTTTTCCTTTTTCGACGATACGCGTATATGAGCGAAGAATCGTATATACGATATGAAAGAATGTTAAAAACTTTGATTCCAATATAAAATAGATGTTTGATCTTATGAAATGCAATTTTCTGAATCGATTGGTAACATTATTCTAACTGTGGCACAAGTATTATTAAAGATTTCACGATTTTATCTTCGCATATACGGAAATTCGCGTATGTCGATTACGTTTTTCGACAATTATCATATGAAAACGCGTATTTAAACATAGTAAAAACGTTATATTCTTGTTATATTCTTTATTCTGCATCGATAGAATATAAAATCATTGAAATTGAAACAGATTTCAAGTTTTCGTTTTTCGAAGATACGCGTATATGAGCGAAGAATCGTATATACGATATGAAAGAATGTTAAAAACTTTGATTCCAATATAAAATAGATGTTTGATCTTATGAAATGCAATGTTCTGAATCGATTGGTAAATTTTCTAAATGTGGCACAAGTATTATTCAAGATTTCACGATTTTATCTTCGCATATACCGAAATTCGCGTATGTCGATTACGTTTTTCGACAATTATCATATGAAAACGCGTATTTAAACATAGTAAAAACGTTATATTCTTGTTATATTCTTTATTCTGCATCTATAGAATATAAAATCATTGAAATTGAACGAGATTTCAAGTTTTCGCTTTTCGACGATACGCGTATATGAGCGAAAAATCGTATATGATATGAAAGAATGTTAAAAACTTTGATTCCAATATAAAATAGATGTTTGATCTTATGAAATGCAATGTTCTGAATCGATTGGCAACATTTTTCTAACTGTGGCACAAGTATTATTAAAGATTTTATGATTCAATCTTCGCATATACCGATATTCGCATATGTCCATTACGTTTTTCGACAATTATCATAAGAAAACGCGTATTTAAACATAGTAAGAACGTTATATTCTTGTTATATTCTTTATTCTGCATCGATAGAATATAAAATCATTGAAATTGAACAAGATTTCAAGTTTTCGTTTCTCGACGATACGCGTATATGAGCGAAAAATCTTATATACGGTATGAAAGAATGTTAAAAACTTTGATTCCAATATAAAATAGATGTTTGAACTTATGAAATGCAATGTTCTGAATCGATTGGTAACATTTTTCTAACTGTGGCACAAGTATTATTAAAGATTTCACGATTTTATCTTCGCATATACCGAAATTCGCGTATGTCGATTACGTTTTTCGACAATTATCTTATGAAAACGCGTATTTAAACATAGTAAAAACGTTATATTCTTGTTATATTCTTTATTCTGCATCGATAGAATATAAAATCATTGAAATTGAAACAGATTTCAAGTTTTCGTTTTTCGAAGATACGCGTATATGAGCGAAGAATCGTATATACGATATGAAAGAATGTTAAAAACTTTGATTCCAATATAAAATAGATGTTTGATCTTATGAAATGCAATGTTCTGAATCGATTGGTAACTTTTTTCTAATTGTGGCACAAGTATTATTAAAGATTTCACGATTTTATCTTCGCATATACCGAAATTCGCGTATGTCGATTACGTTTTTCGACAATTATCATATGAAAACGCGTATTTAAACATAGTAAAAACGTTATATTCTTGTTATATTCTTTATTCTGCATCGATAGAATATAAAATCATAGAAATTGAACGAGATATCAAGTTTTCGTTTTTCGACGATACGCGTATGTGAGTGAAAAATCTTATATACGATATGAAAGAATGTTAAAAACTTTGATTCCAATATAAAATAGATTTTTGACATTATGAAATGCAATTTTCTGAATCGATTGGTAACATTATTCTAACTGTGGCACAAGTATTATTAAAGATTTCACGATTTTATCTTCGCATATACGGAAATTCGCGTATGTTGATTACGTTTTTCGACAATTATCATAAGAAAACGCGTATTTAAACAAAGTAAAAACGTTATATTCTTGTTATATTCTTTATTCTGCATCGATAGAATATAAAATCATTGAAATTGAACAAGATTTCAAGTTTTCGTTTCTCGACGATACGCGTATATGAGCGAAAAATCTTATATACGGTATGAAAGAATGTTAAAAACTTTGATTCCAATATAAAATAGATGTTTGACCTTATGAAATGCAATGTTCTGAATCGATTGGTAACATTTTTCTAACTGTGGCACAAGTATTATTAAAGATTTCACGATTTTATCTTCGCATATACCGAAATTCGCGTATGTCGATTACGTTTTTCGTCAATTATCATATGAAAACGCGTATATAAACATAGTAAAAACGTTATATTCTTGTTATATTCTTTATTCTGCATCGATAGAATATAAAATCATTGAAATTGAACGAGATTTCAACTTTTCGATTTTCGAAGATACGCGTATATGAGCTAAAAATCGTATATACGATATGAAAGAATGTTAAAAACTTTGATTCCAATTTAAAATAGATGTTTGATCTTATGAAATGCAATGTTCTGAATCGATTGGTAACATTTCTCTAACTGTGGCACAAGTATTTTTAAAGATTTCACGATTTCATCTTGGCATATACCGAAATTCGCGTATGTCGATTACGTTTATCGACAATTATCATATGAAAATGCGTATGTAAACATAGTGAAAACGTTATATTCTTGTTATATTCTTTATTCTGCATCTACAGAATATAAAATCAATGATATTGAACGAGATTTCAAGTTTTCGTTTTTCGACGATACGCGTATATGAGCGAAAAATCGTATATACGATACGAAAGAAAGTTAAATACTTTGATTTCAATATAAAATAGATGTTTGATCTTATGAAATGCAATGTTCTGAATCGATTGGTAACATTTTTCTAACTGTGGCACAAGTATTATTAAAGATTTCACGATTTTATCTTCGCAAATACCGAAATTCGCGTACGTCGATTACGTTTTTCGACAATTATCATATGAAAACGCGTATTTAAACATAGTTAAAACGTTATATTCTTGTTATATTCTTTATTCTGCATCGATAGAATGTAAAATCATTGAAATTGAACGAGATTTCAAGTTTTCGTTTCCGACGATACGCGTATATGAGCGAAAAATCGAATATACGATATGAAAGAATGTTAAAAACTTTGATTCCAATATAAAATAGATGATAGATCTTATGAAATGCAATGTTCTGATCGGTTTGTAACATTTTTCTAACTGTGGCACAAGTATTATTAAAGATTTCACGAGTTTATCTTCGCATATAACGAAATTCGCTAATGTTGATTACGTATTTCAACAGTTATCATATGAAAACGCGTATTTAAACATAGTTAAAACGTTATATTCTTGTTATATTCTTTATTCTGCATCGATAGAATATAAAATCAATGAAATTGAAGGAGATTTCAAGTTTTCGTTCTTCGATGATACGCGTATATGAGCGAAAAATCGTATATACGATATGAAAGAATGTTAAAAACTTTGATTCCAATATAAAATAGATGTTTGATCTTATGAAATGCAATGTTCTTAATCGATTGGTAACATTTTTCTAACTGTGGCACAAGTATTATTAAAGATTTCACGATTTTATCTTCGCATATACCGAAATTCGCGTATGTCGATTAAGTTTTTCGACAATTATCATATGAAAACGCGTATTTAAACATAGTAGAAACGTTATATTCCTGTTATATTCTTATTCTGCATCGATAGAATATAAAATCAATGAAATTGAACGAGATTTCAACTTTTCGTTTTTCGACGATACGCGTATATGAGCGAAAAATCGTATATTCGATATGAAAGAATGTTAAAAACTTTGATTCCAATATAAAATAGATGTTTGATCTTATGAAATGCAATGTTCTGAATCGATTGGTAACATTTTTCTAACTGTGGCACAAGTATTATTAAAGATTTCACGATTTTATCTTCGCATATACTGAAATTCGCGTATGTCGATTAAGTTTTTCGACAATTATCATATGAAAACGCGTATTTAAACATAGTAGAAACGTTATATTCCTGTTATATTCTTATTCTGCATCGATAGAATATAAAATCAATGAAATTGAACGAGATTTCAACTTTTCGTTTTTCGACGATACGCGTATATGAGCGAAAAATCGTATATACGATATGAAAGAATGTTAAAAACTTTGATTTCAATATAAAATAGATGATTGATCTTATGAAATGCAATGTTCTGAATCGATTGGTAACATTTTTCTAACTATGGCACAAGTATTGTTAAAGATTTCACGATTTTATCTTCGCATATACCGAAATTCGCGTATGTCGATTACGATTTTCGACAATTATCATATGAAAACGCGTATTTAAACATAGTAAAAACGTTATATTCATGTAATATTCTTTATTCTGCATCGATAGAATATAAAATCAATGAAATTAAACGAGATTTCAAGTTTTGTTTTTCGACGATACACGTATATGAGCGAAGAATCTTATATACGATATGAAAGAATGTTAAAAACTTTGATTCCAATATAAAATAGATGTTTGATCTTATGAAGTGCAATGTTATGAATCGATTGGTGACATTTTTCTAACTGTGGCACAAGAATTATTAAAGATTTCACGATTTTATCTTCGCATATACCGAAATTCGCGTATGTCGATTACGTTTTTCGACAATTATCATATGAAAACGCGTATTTAAACATAGTAAAAACGTTATATTCATGTAATATTCTTTATTCTGCATCGATAGAATATAAAATCAATGAAATTAAACGAGATTTCAAGTTTTGTTTTTCGACGATACGCGTATATGAGCGAAGAATCTTATATACGATATGAAAGAATGTTAAAAACTTTGATTCCAATATAAAATAGATGTTTGATCTTATGAAGTGCAATGTTATGAATCGATTGGTGACATTTTTCTAACTGTGGCACAAGAATTATTAAAGATTTCACGATTTTATCTTCGCATATACCGAAATTCGCGTATGTCGATTACGTTTTTCGACCATTATCATATGAAAACGCGTATTTAAACATAGCAAAAACGTTATATTCTTGTTATATTCTTTATTCTGCATCGATAGAATATAAAATCATTGAAATTAAACGAGATTTCAAGTTTTCGTTTTTCGACGATACGCGTATATGAGCGAAGAATCGTATATACGATATGAAAGAATGTTAAAAACTTTGATTCCAATATAAAATAGATGTTTGATCTTATGAAATGCAATGTTCTGAATCGATTGGTAACATTTTTCTAACTATGGCACAAGTATTGTTAAAGATTTCACGATTTTATCTTCGCATATACCGAAATTCGCGTATGTCGATTACGTTTTTCGACAATTATCATATGAAAACGCGTATTTAAACATAGTAAAAACGTTATATTCATGTAATATTCTTTATTCTGCATCGATAGAATATAAAATCAATGAAATTAAACGAGATTTCAAGTTTTGTTTTTCGACGATACGCGTATATGAGCGAAGAATCTTATATACGATATGAAAGAATGTTAAAAACTTTGATTCCAATATAAAATAGATGTTTGATCTAATGAAGTGCAATGTTCTGAATCGATTGGTGACATTTTTCTAACTGTGGCACAAGAATTATTAAAGATTTCACGATTTTATCTTCGCAAATACCGAAATTCGCGTATGTCGATTTCGTTTTTCGACAATTATCATACGAAAACGCGTATTTAAACATAGTAAAAACGTTATATTCTTGTTATACTCTTTATTCTGCATCGATAGAATATAAAATCATTGAAATTGAACGAGATTTCAAGTTTTCGATTTTCGACGATACGCGTATATGAGCGAGAAATCGTATATACGATATGAAAGAATGTTAAAAACTTTGATTCCAATATAAAATAGATGTTTGATCTTATGAAAGGCAATGTCCTGAATCGATTGGTAACATTTTTCTAACTGTGGCACAAGTATTATTAAAGATTTCACGTTTTCATCTTCGCATATACGGAAATTCGCGTATGTCGATTACGTTTTTCGACAATTATCATATGAAAACGCCTATTTAAACATAGTAAAAACTTTATATTCTTGTAATATTCTTTATTCTGCATCGATAGAATATAAAATCATTGAAATTGAACGAGATTTCAAGTTTTCGTTTTTCGACGATACGCGTATATGAGCGAAAAATCGTATATACGATATGAAAGAATGTTAAAAACTTTGATTCCAATATAAAATAGATGTTTGATCTTATGAATTGCAATGTTCTGATCGATTGGTAACATTTTTCTAACTGTGGCACAAGTATTATTAAAGATTTCACGATTTTATCTTCGCATATACCGAAATTCGCGTATGTCGTTTACGTTTTTCGACTATTATCATATGAAAACGCGTATTTAAACATAGTAAAAACGTTATATTCTTGTTATACTCTTTATTCTGCATCGATAGAATAAAAAATCATTGAAATTGAACGAGATTTCAAGTTATCGTTTTTCGAAGATACGCGTATATGAGCGAAGAATCGTATATACGATATGAAAGAATGTTAAAAACTTTGATTCCAATATAAAATAGATGTTTGATCTTATGAAATGTAATGTTCTGAATCGATTGGAAACATTTTTCTAACTGTGGCACAAGAATTATTAAAGATTTCACGATTTTATCTTCGCATATACCGAAATTCGCGTATGTCGATTACGTTTTTCGACCATTATCATATGAAAACGCGTATTTAAACATAGCAAAAACGTTATATTCTTGTTATATTCTTTATTCTGCATCGATAGAATATAAAATCATTGAAATTGAACGAGATTTCAACTTTTCGTTTTTCGACGATACGCGTATATGAGCGAAAAATCGTATATACGATATGAAAGAATGTTAAAAACTTTGATTCCAATATAAAATAGATGTTTGATCTTATGAAATGCAATGTTCTGAATCGATTGGTAACATTTTTCTAACTGTGGCACAAGTATTATTAAAGATTTCACGATTTTATCTTCGCATATACCGAAATTCGCGAATGTCCATTACGTTTTTCGACAATTATCATTTGAAAACGCGTATTTAAACATAGTAAAAACGTTATATTCTTGTTATATTCTTTATTCTGCATCGATAGAATATAAAATCATTGAAATTGAACGAGATTTCAAGTTTTCGTTTTTCGACGATACGCGTATATGAGCGAAAAATAGTATATACGATATGAAAGATTGTTAAAAACTTTGATTCCAATATAAAATAGATGTTTGATCTTATGAAATGCAATGTTCTGAATCGATTGGTAACATTTTTCTAACTGTGACACAAGTATTATTAAAGATTTCACGATTTTATCGTCGCATATACGGAAATTCGCGTATGTCGATTACGTTTTTCGACAATTATCATATGAAAACGCGTATTTAAACATAGTAAAAACGTTATATTCTTGTTATATTCTTTATTCTGCATCGATAGAATATAAAATCATTGAAATAGAAAGAGATTTCAAGTTTTCGTTTTTCGACGATACGCGTATATGAGCGAAAAATCGTATATACGATATGAAAGAATGTTAAAAACTTTGATTTCAATATAAAATAGATGATTGATCTTATGAAATGCAATGTTCTGAATCGATTGGCATCATTTTTCTAACTGTGGCAGAAGTATTATTAAAGATTTCACGTTTTTATCTTCGCATATACCGAAATTCGCGTATGTCGATTACGTTTTTCGACAATTATCATATGAAAACGCGTATTTAAACCTATTAAAAACGTTATATTCTTGTTATATTCTTTATTCTGCATCGATAGAATATAAAATCATTGAAATTGAACGAGATTCCAAGTTATCGCTTTTCGAAGATACGCGTATATGAGCGAAGAATCGTATATACGATATGAAAGAATGTTAAAAACTTTGATTCCAATATAAAATAGATGTTTGATCTTATGAAATGCAATGTTCTGAATCGATTGGTAACATTTTTCTAACTATGGCACAAGTATTGTTAAAGATTTCACGATTTTATCTTCGCATATACCGAAATTCGCGTATGTCGATTACGTTTTTCGACAATTATCATATGAAAACGCGTATTTAAACATAGTAAAAACGTTATATTCATGTAATATTCTTTATTCTGCATCGATAGAATATAAAATCAATGAAATTAAACGAGATTTCAAGTTTTGTTTTTCGACGATACGCGTATATGAGCGAAGAATCTTATATACGATATGAAAGAATGTTAAAAACTTTGATTCCAATATAAAATAGATGTTTGATCTTATGAAGTGCAATGTTATGAATCGATTGGTGACATTTTTCTAACTGTGGCACAAGAATTATTAAAGATTTCACGATTTTATCTTCGCAAATACCGAAATTCGCGTATGTCGATTTCGTTTTTCGACAATTATCATACGAAAACGCGTATTTAAACATAGTAAAAACGTTATATTCTTGTTATACTCTTTATTCTGCATCGATAGAATATAAAATCATTGAAATTGAACGAGATTTCAAGTTTTCGTTTTTCGACGATACGCGTATATGAGCGAGAAATCGTATATACGATATGAAAGAATGTTAAAAACTTTGATTCCAATATAAAATAGATGTTTGATCTTATGAATTGCAATGTTCTGATCGATTGGTAACATTTTTCTAACTGTGGCACAAGTATTATTAAAGATTTCACGATTTTATCATCGCATATACCGAAATTCGCGTATGTCGTTTACGTTTTTCGACTATTATCATATGAAAACGCGTATTTAAACATAGTAAAAACGTTATATTCTTGTTATACTCTTTATTCTGCATCGATAGAATAAAAAATCATTGAAATTGAACGAGATTTCAAGTTATCGTTTTTCGAAGATACGCGTATATGAGCGAAGAATCGTATATACGATATGAAAGAATGTTAAAAACTTTGATTCCAATATAAAATAGATGTTTGATCTTATGAAATGCAATGTTCTGAATCGATTGGTAACATTTTTCTAACTGTGGCACAAGAATTATTAAAGATTTCACGATTTTATCTTCGCATATACCGAAATTCGCGTATGTCGATTACGTTTTTCGACCATTATCATATGAAAACGCGTATTTAAACATAGCAAAAACGTTATATTCTTGTTATATTCTTTATTCTGCATCGATAGAATATAAAATCATTGAAATTAAACGAGATTTCAAGTTTTCGTTTTTCGACGATACGCGTATATGAGCGAAATATCGTATATACGATATGAAAGAATGTTAAAAACTTTGATTCCAATATAAAATAGATGTTTGATCTTATGAAGTGCAATGTTCTGAATCGATTGGTGACATTTTTCTAACTGTGGCACAAGAATTATTAAAGATTTCACGATTTTATCTTCGCATATACCGAAATTCGCGTATGTCGATTACGTTTTTCGACCATTATCATATGAAAACGCGTATTTAAACATAGCAAAAACGTTATATTCTTGTTATATTCTTTATTCTGCATCGATAGAATATAAAATCATTGAAATTAAACGAGATTTCAAGTTTTCGTTTTTCGACGATACGCGTATATGAGCGAAGAATCGTATATACGATATGAAAGAATGTTAAAAACTTTGATTCCAATATAAAATAGATGTTTGATCTTATGAAATGCAATGTTCTGAATCGATTGGTAACATTTTTCTAACTATGGCACAGGTATTGTTAAAGATTTCACGATTTTATCTTCGCATATACCGAAATTCGCGTATGTCGATTACGTTTTTCGACAATTATCATATGAAAACGCGTATTTAAACATAGTAAAAACGTTATATTCATGTAATATTCTTTATTCTGCATCGATAGAATATAAAATCAATGAAATTAAACGAGATTTCAAGTTTTGTTTTTCGACGATACGCGTATATGAGCGAAGAATCTTATATACGATATGAAAGAATGTTAAAAACTTTGATTCCAATATAAAATAGATGTTTGATCTTATGAAGTGCAATGTTCTGAATCGATTGGTGACATTTTTCTAACTGTGGCACAAGAATTATTAAAGATTTCACGATTTTATCTTCGCAAATACCGAAATTCGCGTATGTCGATTTCGTTTTTCGACAATTATCATACGAAAACGCGTATTTAAACATAGTAAAAACGTTATATTCTTGTTATACTCTTTATTCTGCATCGATAGAATATAAAATCATTGAAATTGAACGAGATTTCAAGTTTTCGTTTTTCGACGATACGCGTATATGAGCGAGAAATCGTATATACGATATGAAAGAATGTTAAAAACTTTGATTCCAATATAAAATAGATGTTTGATCTTATGAAAGGCAATGTCCTGAATCGATTGGTAACATTTTTCTAACTGTGGCACAAGTATTATTAAAGATTTCACGTTTTCATCTTCGCATATACGGAAATTCGCGTATGTCGATTAGGTTTTTCGACAATTATCATATGAAAACGCCTATTTAAACATAGTAAAAACTTTAAATTCTTGTAATATTCTTTATTCTGCATCGATAGAATATAAAATCATTGAAATTGAACGAGATTTCAAGTTTTCGTTTTTCAACGATACGCGTATATGAGCGAAAAATCTTATATACGATATGAAAGAATGTTAAAAATTTTATTCCAATATAAAATAGATGTTTGATCTTATGTATTGCAATGTTCTGATCGATTGGTAACATTTTTCTAACTGTGGCACAAGTATTATTAAAGATTTCACGATTTTATCTTCGCATATACCGAAATTCGCGTATGTCGTTTACGTTTTTCGACTATTATCATATGAAAACGCGTATTTAAACATAGTAAAAACGTTATATTCTTGTTATACTCTTTATTCTGCATCGATAGAATAAAAAATCATTGAAATTGAACGAGATTTCAAGTTATCGTTTTTCGAAGATACGCGTATATGAGCGAAGAATCGTATATACGATATGAAAGAATGTTAAAAACTTTGATTCCAATATAAAATAGATGTTTGATCTTATGAAATGTAATGTTCTGAATCGATTGGTAACATTTTTCTAACTGTGGCACAAGAATTATTAAAGATTTCACGATTTTATCTTCGCATATACCGAAATTCGCGTATGTCGATTACGTTTTTCGACCATTATCATATGAAAACGCGTATTTAAACATAGCAAAAACGTTATATTCTTGTTATATTCTTTATTCTGCATCGATAGAATATAAAATCATTGAAATTAAACGAGATTTCAAGTTTTCGTTTTTCGACGATACGCGTATATGAGCGAAATATCGTATATACGATATGAAAGAATGTTAAAAACTTTGATTCCAATATAAAATAGATGTTTGATCTTATGAAGTGCAATGTTCTGAATCGATTGGTGACATTTTTCTAACTGTGGCACAATTATTATTAAAGATTTCACGATTTTATCTTCGCAAATACCGAAATTCGCGTATGTCGATTACGTTTTTCGACAATTATCATATGAAAACGCGTATTTAAACATAGTAAAAACGTTATATTCTTGTTATACTCTTTATTCTGCATCGATAGAATATAAAATCATTGAAATTGAACGAGATTTCAAGTTATCGTTTTTCGAAGATACGCGTATATGAGCGAAGAATCGTATATACGATATGAAAGAATGTTAAAAACTTTGATTCCAATATAAAATAGATGTTTGATCTTATGAAATGCAATGTTCTGAATCGATTGGTAACATTTTTCTAACTATGGCGCAAGTATTGTTAAAGATTTCACGATTTTATCTTCGCATATACCGAAATTCGCGTATGTCGATTACGTTTTTCGACAATTATCATATGAAAACGCGTATTTAAACATAGTAAAAACATTATATTCTTGTAATATTCTTTATTCTGCATCGATAGAATATAAAATCAATGAAATTAAACGAGATTTCAAGTTTTGAATTTCGACGATACGCGAATATGAGCGAAGAATCTTATATACGATATGAAAGAATGTTAAAAACTTTGATTCCAATATAAAATAGATGATTGATCTTATGAAGTGCAATGTTCTGAATCGATTGGTGACATTTTTCTAACTGTGGCACAAGAATTATTAAAGATTTCACGATTTTATCTTCGCAAATACCGAAATTCGCGTATGTCGATTTCGTTTTTCGACAATTATCATACGAAAACGCGTATTTAAACATAGTAAAAACGTTATATTCTTGTTATACTCTTTATTCTGCATCGATAGAATATAAAATCATTGAAATTGAACGAGATTTCAAGTTTTCGTTTTTCGACGATACGCGTATATGAGCGAGAAATCGTATATACGATATGAAAGAATGTTAAAAACTTTGATTCCAATATAAAATAGATGTTTGATCTTATGAAAGGCAATGTCCTGAATCGATTGGTAACATTTTTCTAACTGTGGCACAAGTATTATTAAAGATTTCACGTTTTCATCTTCGCATATACGGAAATTCGCGTATGTCGATTACGTTTTTCGACAATTATCATATGAAAACGCCTATTTAAACATAGTAAAAACTTTATATTCTTGTAATATTCATTATTCTGCATCGATAGAATATAAAATCATTGAAATTGAACGAGATTTCAAGTTTTCGTTTTTCGACGATACGCGTATATGAGCGAAAAATCGTATATACGATATGAAAGAATGTTAAAAACTTTGATTCCAATATAAAATAGATGTTTGATCTTATGTATTGCAATGTTCTGATCGATTGGTAACATTTTTCTAACTGTGGCACAAGTATTATTAAAGATTTCACGATTTTATCTTCGCATATACCGAAATTCGCGTATGTCGTTTACGTTTTTCGACTATTATCATATGAAAACGCGTATTTAAACATAGTAAAAACGTTATATTCTTGTTATACTCTTTATTCTGCATCGATAGAATAAAAAATCATTGAAATTGAACGAGATTTCAAGTTATCGTTTTTCGAAGATACGCGTATATGAGCGAAGAATCGTATATACGATATGAAAGAATGTTAAAAACTTTGATTCCAATATAAAATAGATGTTTGATCTTATGAAATGTAATGTTCTGAATCGATTGGTAACATTTTTCTAACTGTGGCACAAGAATTATTAAAGATTTCACGATTTTATCTTCGCATATACCGAAATTCGCGTATGTCGATTACGTTTTTCGACAATTATCATATGAAAACGCGTATTTAAACATAGCAAAAACGTTATATTCTTGTTATATTCTTTATTCTGCATCGATAGAATATAAAATCATTGAAATTAAACGAGATTTCAAGTTTTCGTTTTTCGACGATACGCGTATATGAGCGAAATATCGTATATACGATATGAAAGAATGTTAAAAACTTTGATTCCAATATAAAATAGATGTTTGATCTTATGAAGTGCAATGTTCTGAATCGATTGGTGACATTTTTCTAACTGTGGCACAATAATTATTAAAGATTTCACGATTTTATCTTCGCAAATACCGAAATTCGCGTATGTCGATTACGTTTTTCGACAATTATCATATGAAAACGCGTATTTAAACATAGTAAAAACGTTATATTCTTGTTATATTCTTTATTCTGCATCGATAGAATATAAAATCATTGAAATTGAACGAGATTTCAAGTTATCGTTTTTCGAAGATACGCGTATATGAGCGAAGAATCGTATATACGATATGAAAGAATGTTAAAAACTTTGATTCCAATATAAAATAGATGTTTGATCTTATGAAATGCAATGTTCTGAATCGATTGGTAACATTTTTCTAACTATGGCGCAAGTATTGTTAAAGATTTCACGATTTTATCTTCGCATATACCGAAATTCGCGTATGTCGATTACGTTTTTCGACAATTATCATATGAAAACGCGTATTTAAACATAGTAAAAACATTATATTCTTGTAATATTCTTTATTCTGCATCGATAGAATATAAAATCAATGAAATTAAACGAGATTTCAAGTTTTGAATTTCGACGATACGCGAATATGAGCGAAGAATCTTATATACGATATGAAAGAATGTTAAAAACTTTGATTCCAATATAAAATAGATGATTGATCTTATGAAGTGCAATGTTCTGAATCGATTGGTGACATTTTTCTAAGTGTGGCACAAGAATTATTAAAGATTTCACGATTTTATCTTCGCAAATACCGAAATTCGCGTATGTCGATTTCGTTTTTCGACAATTATCATACGAAAACGCGTATTTAAACATAGTAAAAACGTTATATTCTTGTTATACTCTTTATTCTGCATCGATAGAATATAAAATCATTGAAATTGAACGAGATTTCAAGTTTTCGTTTTTCGACGATACGCGTATATGAGCGAAAAATCGTATATACGATATGAAAGAATGTTAAAAACTTTGATTCCAATATAAAATAGATGTTTGATCTTATGAAAGGCAATGTCCTGAATCGATTGGTAACATTTTTCTAACTGTGGCACAAGTATTATTAAAGATTTCACGTTTTCATCTTCGCATATACGGAAATTCGCGTATGTCGATTACGTTTTTCGACAATTATCATATGAAAACGCCTATTTAAACATAGTAAAAACTTTATATTCTTGTAATATTCATTATTCTGCATCGATAGAATATAAAATCATTGAAATTGAACGAGATTTCAAGTTTTCGTTTTTCGACGATACGCGTATATGAGCGAAAAATCGTATATACGATATGAAAGAATGTTAAAAACTTTGATTCCAATATAAAATAGATGTTTGATCTTATGAATTGCAATGTTCTGATCGATTGGTAACATTTTTCTAACTGTGGCACAAGTATTATTAAAGATTTCACGATTTTATCTTCGCATATACCGAAATTCGCGTATGTCGTTTACGTTTTTCGACTATTATCATATGAAAACGCATATTTAAACATAGTAAAAACGTTATATTCTTGTTATACTCTTTATTCTGCATCGATAGAATAAAAAATCATTGAAATTGAACGAGATTTCAAGTTATCGTTTTTCGAAGATACGCGTATATGAGCGAAGAATCGTATATACGATATGAAAGAATGTTAAAAACTTTGATTCCAATATAAAATAGATGTTTGATCTTATGAAATGCAATGTTCTGAATCGATTGGTAACATTTTTCTAACTGTGGCACAAGAATTATTAAAGATTTCACGTTTTTATCTTCGCATATACCGAAATTCGCGTATGTCGATTACGTTTTTCGACCATTATCATATGAAAACGCGTATTTAAACATAGCAAAAACGTTATATTCTTGTTATATTCTTTATTCTGCATCGATAGAATATAAAATCATTGAAATTAAACGAGATTTCAAGTTTTCGTTTTTCGACGATACGCGTATATGAGCGAAATATCGTATATACGATATGAAAGAATGTTAAAAACTTTGATTCCAATATAAAATAGATGTTTGATCTTATGAAGTGCAATGTTCTGAATCGATTGGTGACATTTTTCTAACTGTGGCACAATAATTATTAAAGATTTCACGATTTTATCTTCGCAAATACCGAAATTCGCGTATGTCGATTACGTTTTTCGACAATTATCATATGAAAACGCGTATTTAAACATAGTAAAAACGTTATATTCTTGTTATACTCTTTATTCTGCATCGATAGAATATAAAATCATTGAAATTGAACGAGATTTCAAGTTATCGTTTTTCGAAGATACGCGTATATGAGCGAAGAATCGTATATACGATATGAAAGAATGTTAAAAACTTTGATTCCAATATAAAATAGATGTTTGATCTTATGAAATGCAATGTTCTGAATCGATTGGTAACATTTTTCTAACTATGGCACAAGTATTGTTAAAGATTTCACGATTTTATCTTCGCATATACCGAAATTCGCGTATGTCGATTACGTTTTTCGACAATTATCATATGAAAACGCGTATTTAAACATAGTAAAAACGTTATATTCTTGTAATATTCTTTATTCTGCATCGATAGAATATAAAATCAATGAAATTAAACGAGATTTCAAGTTTTGAATTTCGACGATACGCGTATATGAGCGAAGAATCTTATATACGATATGAAAGAATGTTAAAAACTTTGATTCCAATATAAAATAGATGATTGATCTTATGAAGTGCAATGTTCTGAATCGATTGGTGACATTTTTCTAACTGTGGCACAAGAATTATTAAAGATTTCACGATTTTATCTTCGCAAATACCGAAATTCGCGTATGTCGATTTCGTTTTTCGACAATTATCATACGAAAACGCGTATTTAAACATAGTAAAAACGTTATATTCTTGTTATACTCTTTATTCTGCATCGATAGAATATAAAATCATTGAAATTGAACGAGATTTCAAGTTTTCGTTTTTCGACGATACGCGTATATGAGCGAAAAATCGTATATACGATATGAAAGAATGTTAAAAACTTTGATTCCAATATAAAATAGATGTTTGATCTTATGACAGGCAATGTCCTGAATCGATTGGTAACATTTTTCTAACTGTGGCACAAGTATTATTAAAGATTTCTCGTTTTCATCTTCGCATATACGGAAATTCGCGTATGTCGATTACGTTTTTCCACAACTATCATATGAAAACGCCTATTTAAACATAGTAAAAACTTTATATTCTTGTAATATTCTTTATTCTGCATCGATAGAATATAAAATCATTGAAATTGAACGAGATTTCAAGTTTTCGTTTTTCGACGATACGCGTATATGAGCAAAAAATCGTATATACGATATGAAAGAATGTTAAAAACTTTGATTCCAATATAAAATAGATGTTTGATCTTATGAAATGCAATGTTCTGATCGATTGGTAACATTTTTCTAACTGTGGCACAAGTATTATTAAAGATTTCACGATTTTATCTTCGCATATTCCGAAATTCGCGTATGTCGTTTTCCGTTTTTCGACTATTATCATATGAAAACGCGTATTTAAACATAGTAAAAACGTTATATTCTTGTTATATTCTTTATTCTGCATCGATAGAATATAAAATCACTGAAATTGAACGAGATTTCAAGTTTTCGTTTTTCGACGATACGCGTATATGAGCGAAAAATCGTATATACGGTATGAAAGAATGTTAAAAACTTTGATTCCAATATAAAATAGATTTTTCATCTTATGAAATGCAATGTTCTGAATCGATTGGTGACATTTTTCTAACTGTGGCACAAGTATTATTAAAGATTTCACGATTTTATCTTCGCATATACCGAAATTCGCGTTTGTTGATTAGGTTTTTCGACAATTATCATATGAAAACGCGTATTTAAACATAGTAAAAACGTTATATTTTTGTTATATTCTTTATTCTGCATTGATAGAATATGAAATCAATGAAATTGAACGAGATTTCAAGTTTTCGTTTTTCGACGATACGCGTATAAGAGCGAAATATCGTATATACGATATGAAAGAATGTTAAAAACTTTGATTCCGATATAAAATAGATGTTTGATCTTATGAAAAGCAATGTTCTGAATCGATTGGTAACATTTTTCTAACTGTGGCATAAGTATTATTAAAGATTTCACGATTTTATCTTCGCCTATACCGAAATTCGCGTATGTCGATTACGTTTTTCGACAATTATCATATGAAAACGCGTATTTAAACATAGCAAAAACGTTATATTCTTGTTATATTCTTTATTCTGCATCGATAGAATATAAAATCATTGAAATTAAACGAGATTTCAAGTTTTCGTTTTTCGACGATACGCGTATATGAGCGAAATATCGTATATACGATATGAAAGAATGTTAAAAACTTTGATTCCAATATAAAATAGATGTTTGATCTTATGAAGTGCAATGTTCTGAATCGATTGGTGACATTTTTCTAACTGTGGCACAATAATTATTAAAGATTTCACGATTTTATCTTCGCAAATACCGAAATTCGCGTATGTCGATTACGTTTTTCGACAATTATCATATGAAAACGCGTATTTAAACATAGTAAAAACGTTATATTCTTGTTATACTCTTTATTCTGCATCGATAGAATATAAAATCATTGAAATTGAACGAGATTTCAAGTTATCGTTTTTCGAAGATACGCGTATATGAGCGAAGAATCGTATATACGATATGAAAGAATGTTAAAAACTTTGATTCCAATATAAAATAGATGTTTGATCTTATGAAGTGCAATGTTCTGAATCGATTGGTGACATTTTTCTAACTGTGGCACAAGAATTATTAAAGATTTCACGATTTTATCTTCGCAAATACCGAAATTCGCGTATGTCGATTTCGTTTTTCGACAATTATCATACGAAAACGCGTATTTAAACATAGTAAAAACGTTATATTCTTGTTATACTCTTTATTCTGCATCGATAGAATATAAAATCATTGAAATTGAACGAGATTTCAAGTTTTCGTTTTTCGACGATACGCGTATATGAGCGAAAAATCGTATATACGATATGAAAGAATGTTAAAAACTTTGATTCCAATATAAAATAGATGTTTGATCTTATGAATTGCAATGTTCTGATCGATTGGTAACATTTTTCTAACTGTGGCACAAGTATTATTAAAGATTTCACGATTTTATCTTCGCATATACCGAAATTCGCGTATGTCGTTTACGTTTTTCGACTATTATCATATGAAAACGCGTATTTAAACATAGTAAAAACGTTATATTCTTGTTATACTCTTTATTCTGCATCGATAGAATATAAAATCATTGAAATTGAACGAGATTTCAAGTTATCGTTTTTCGAAGATACGCGTATATGAGCGAAGAATCGTATATACGATATGAAAGAATGTTAAAAACTTTGATTCCAATATAAAATAGATGTTTGATCTTATGAAATGCAATGTTCTGTATCGATTGGTAACATTTTTCTAACTATGGCACAAGTATTGTTAAAGATTTCACGATTTTATCTTCGCATATACCGAAATTCGCGTATGTCGATTACGTTTTTCGACAATTATCATATGAAAACGCGTATTTAAACATAGTAAAAACGTTATATTCTTGTAATATTCTTTATTCTGATTCGATAGAATATAAAATCAATGAAATTGAACGAGATTTCAAGTTTTCGTTTTTCGACGATACGCGTATATGAGCGAAAAATCGTATATACGATATGAAAGAATGTTAAAAACTTCGATTCCAATATAAAATAGATGTTTGATCTTATGAAATGCAATGTTCTGAATCGATTGGTAACATTTTTCTAACTGTGGCACAAGAATTATTAAAGATTTCCCGATTTTATCTTCGCATATACCGAAATTCGCGTATGTCGATTACGTTTTTCGACCATTATCATATGAAAACGCGTATTTAAACATAGCAAAAACGTTATATTCTTGTTATATTCTTTATTCTGCATCGATAGAATATAAAATCATTGAAATTAAACGAGATTTCAAGTTTTCGTTTTTCGACGATACGCGTATATGAGCGAAATATCGTATATACGATATGAAAGAATGTTAAAAACTTTGATTCCAATATAAAATAGATGTTTGATCTTATGAAGTGCAATGTTCTGAATCGATTGGTGACATTTTTCTAACTGTGGCACAATAATTATTAAAGATTTCACGATTTTATCTTCGCAAATACCGAAATTCGCGTATGTCGATTACGTTTTTCGACAATTATCATATGAAAACGCGTATTTAAACATAGTAAAAACGTTATATTCTTGTTATACTCTTTATTCTGCATCGATAGAATATAAAATCATTGAAATTGAACGAGATTTCAAGTTATCGTTTTTCGAAGATACGCGTATATGAGCGAAGAATCGTATATACGATATGAAAGAATGTTAAAAACTTTGATTCCAATATAAAATAGATGTTTGATCTTATGAAATGCAATGTTCTGATCGATTGGTAACATTTTTCTAACTGTGGCACAAGTATTATTAAAGATTTCACGATTTTATCTTCGCATATACCGAAATTCGCGTATGTCGTTTACGTTTTTCGACTATTATCATATGAAAACGCGTATTTAAACATAGTAAAAACGTTATATTCTTGTTATATTCTTTATTCTGCATCGATAGAATATAAAATCACTGAAATTGAACGAGATTTCAAGTTTTCGTTTTTCGACGATACGCGTATATGAGCGAAAAATCGTATATACGGTATGAAAGAATGTTAAAAACTTTGATTCCAATATAAAATAGATTTTTGATCTTATGAAATGCAATGTTCTGAATCGATTGGTGACATTTTTCTAACTGTGGCACAAGTATTATTAAAGATTTCACGATTTTATCTTCGCATATACCGAAATTCGCGTTTGTTGATTAGGTTTTTCGACAATTATCATATGAAAACGCGTATTTAAACATAGTAAAAACGTTATATTTTTGTTATATTCTTTATTCTGCATTGATAGAATATGAAATCAATGAAATTGAACGAGATTTCAAGTTTTCGTTTCTCGACGAAACGGGTATATGAGCGAAAAATCGTATATTCGATATGAAAGAATGTTAAAAACTTTGATTCCAATATAGAATAGATGTTTCATCTTATGAAATGCAATGTTCTGAATCGATTGGTAACATTTTTCTAACTGTGGCACAAGTATTATTAAAGATTTCACGATTTTATCTTCGCATATACCGAAATTCGCGTATGTCGATTACGTTTTTCGACAATTATCATATGAAAACGCGTATTTAAACATAGTAAAAACGTTATATTCTTGTTATACTCTTTATTCTGCATCGATAGGATATAAAATCATTGAAATTGAACGAGATTTCGAGTTTTCGTTTTTCGACGATACGCATATATGAGCGAAAAATCGTATATACGATATGAAAGAATGTTAAAAACTTTGATTCCAATATAAAATAGATGTTTGATCTTATGAAATGCAATGTTCTGAATCGATTGGTAACATTTTTCTATCTGTGGCACAAGTAATATTAAAGATTTCACGATTTTATCTTCGCAAATACCGAAATTCGCGTATGTCGATTACGTTTTTCGACAATTATCATATGAAAACGCGTATTTAAACATAGTAAAAACGTTATATTCTTGTTATATTCTCTATTCTGCATCGATAGAATATAAAATCATTGAAATTGAACGAGATTTCAAGTTTTCGTTTTTCGACGATACGCGTATATGAGCGAAAAATCGTATATACGATATGAAAGAATGTTAAAAACTTTGATTCCAATATAAAATAGATGTTTGATCTTATGAAGTGCAATGTTCTGAATCGATTGGTGACATTTTTCTAACTGTGGCACAAGAATTATTAATGATTTCACGATTTTATCTTCGCAAATACCGAAATTCGCGTATGTCGATTTCGTTTTTCGACAATTATCATACGAAAACGCGTATTTAAACATAGTAAAAACGTTATATTCTTGTTATACTCTTTATTCTGCATCGATAGAATATAAAATCATTGAAATTAAACGAGATTTCAAGTTTTCGTTTTTCGACGATACGCGTATATGAGCGAAATATCGTATATACGATATGAAAGAATGTTAAAAACTTTGATTCCAATATAAAATAGATGTTTGATCTTATGAAGTGCAATGTTCTGAATCGATTGGTGACATTTTTCTAACTGTGGCACAAGAATTATTAATGATTTCACGATTTTATCTTCGCAAATACCGAAATTCGCGTATGTCGATTTCGTTTTTCGACAATTATCATACGAAAACGCGTATTTAAACATAGTAAAAACGTTATATTCTTGTTATACTCTTTATTCTGCATCGATAGAATATAAAATCATTGAAATTGAACGAGATTTCAAGTTTTCGTTTTTCGACGATACGCTTATATGAGCGAAAAATCGTATATACGATATGAAAGAATGTTAAAAACTTTGATTCCAATATAAAATAGATGTTTGATCTTATGAAAGGCAATGTCCTGAATCGATTGGTAACATTTTTCTAACTGTGGCACAAGTATTATTAAAGATTTCACGTTTTCATCTTCGCATATACGGAAATTCGCGTATGTCGATTACGTTTTTCGACAATTATCATATGAAAACGCCTATTTAAACATAGTAAAAAACTTTATATTCTTGTAATATTCTTTATTCTGCATCGATAGAATATAAAATCATTGAAATTGAACGAGATTTCAAGTTTTCGTTTTTCGACGATACGCGTATATGAGCAAAAAATCGTATATACGATATGAAAGAATGTTAAAAACTTTGATTCCGATATAAAATAGATGTTTGATCTTATGAAGTGCAATGTTCTGAATCGATTGGTGACATTTTTCTAACTGTGGCACAAGAATTATTAAAGATTTCACGATTTTATCTTCGCATATACCGAAATTCGCGTATGTCGATTACGTTTTTCGACCATTATCATATGAAAACGCGTATTTAAACATAGCAAAAACGTTATATTCTTGTTATATTCTTTATTCTGCATCGATAGAATATAAAATCATTGAAATTAAACGAGATTTCAAGTTTTCGTTTTTCGACGATACGCGTATATGAGCGAAATATCGTATATACGATATGAAAGAATGTTAAAAACTTTGATTCCAATATAAAATAGATGTTTGATCTTATGAAGTGCAATGTTCTGAATCGATTGGTGACATTTTTCTAACTGTGGCACAAGAATTATTAAAGATTTCACGATTTTATCTTCGCAAATACCGAAATTCGCGTATGTCGATTTCGTTTTTCGACAATTATCATACGAAAACGCGTATTTAAACATAGTAAAAACGTTATATTCTTGTTATACTCTTTATTCTGCATCGATAGAATATAAAATCAATGAAATTGAACGAGATTTCAAGTTTTCGTTTTTCGACGATACGCGTATATGAGCGAAAAATCGTATATACGATATGAAAGAATGTTAAAAACTTTGATTCCAATATAAAATAGATGTTTGATCTTATGAAATGCAATGTTCTGAATCGATTGGTAACATTTTTCTATCTGTGGCACAAGTATAATTAAAGATTTCACGATTTTATCTTCGTAAATACCGAAATTCGCGTATGTCGATTAAGTTTTTCCACAATTATCATATGAAAACGCGTATTTAAACTTAGTAAAAACGTTATATTCTTGTTATATTCTCTATTCTGCATCGATAGAATATAAAATCAATGAAATTGAACGAGATTTCAAGTTTTCGTTTTTCGACGATACGCGTATATGAGCGAAAAATCGTATATTCGATATGAAAGAATGTTAAAAACTTTGATTCCAATATAAAATAGATGTTTGATCTTAAGAATTGCAAAGTTCTCAATCGATTGGTAACATTTTTCTAACTGTGGCACAAGTATTATTAAAGATTTCACGATTTTATCTTCGCATATACCGAAATTCGCGTATGTCGATTAGGTTTTTCGACAATTATCATATGAAAACGCGTATTTAAACATAGCAAAAACGTTATATTCTTGTTATATTCTTTATTCTGCATCGATAGAATATAAAATCATTGAAATTAAACGAGATTTCAAGTTTTCGTTTTTCGACGATACGCGTATATGAGCGAAATATCGTATATACGATATGAAAGAATGTTAAAAACTTTGATTCCAATATAAAATAGATGTTTGATCTTATGAAGTGCAATGTTCTGAATCGATTGGTGACATTTTTCTAACTGTGGCACAATAATTATTAAAGATTTCACGATTTTATCTTCGCAAATACCGAAATTCGCGTATGTCGATTACGTTTTTCGACAATTATCATATGAAAACGCGTATTTAAACATAGTAAAAACGTTATATTCTTGTTATACTCTTTATTCTGCATCGATAGAATATAAAATCATTGAAATTGAACGAGATTTCAAGTTATCGTTTTTCGAAGATACGCGTATATGAGCGAAGAATCGTATATACGATATGAAAGAATGTTAAAAACTTTGATTCCAATATAAAATAGATGTTTGATCTTATGAAGTGCAATGTTCTGAATCGATTGGTGACATTTTTCTAACTGTGGCACAAGAATTATTAAAGATTTCACGATTTTATCTTCGCAAATACCGAAATTCGCGTATGTCGATTTCGTTTTTTCGACAATTATCATACGAAAACGCGTATTTAAACATAGTAAAAACGTTATATTCTTGTTATACTCTTTATTCTGCATCGATAGAATATAAAATCATTGAAATTGAACGAGATTTCAAGTTTTCGTTTTTCGACGATACGCGTATATGAGCGAAAAAATCGTATATACGATATGAAAGAATGTTAAAAACTTTGATTCCAATATAAAATAGATGTTTGATCTTATGAATTGCAATGTTCTGATCGATTGGTAACATTTTTCTAACTGTGGCACAAGTATTATTAAAGATTTCACGATTTTATCTTCGCATATACCGAAATTCGCGTATGTCGTTTACGTTTTTCGACTATTATCATATGAAAACGCGTATTTAAACATAGTAAAAACGTTATATTCTTGTTATACTCTTTATTCTGCATCGATAGAATATAAAATCATTGAAATTGAACGAGATTTCAAGTTATCGTTTTTCGAAGATACGCGTATATGAGCGAAGAATCGTATATACGATATGAAAGAATGTTAAAAAACTTTGATTCCAATATAAAATAGATGTTTGATCTTATGAAATGCAATGTTCTGTATCGATTGGTAACATTTTTCTAACTATGGCACAAGTATTGTTAAAGATTTCACGATTTTATCTTCGCATATACCGAAATTCGCGTATGTCGATTACGTTTTTTCGACAATTATCATATGAAAACGCGTATTTAAACATAGTAAAAACGTTATATTCTTATTATATTCTTTATTCTGATTCGATAGAATATAAAATCAATGAAATTGAACGAGATTTCAAGTTTTCGTTTTTCGACGATACGCGTATATGAGCGAAAAAATCGTATATACGATATGAAAGAATGTTAAAAACTTCGATTCCAATATAAAATAGATGTTTGATCTTATGAAATGCAATGTTCTGAATCGATTGGTAACATTTTTCTAACTGTGGCACAAGAATTATTAAAGATTTCACGATTTTATCTTCGCATATACCGAAATTCGCGTATGTCGATTACGTTTTTTCGACCATTATCATATGAAAACGCGTATTTAAACATAGCAAAAACGTTATATTCTTGTTATATTCTTTATTCTGCATCGATAGAATATAAAATCATTGAAATTAAACGAGATTTCAAGTTTTCGTTTTTCGACGATACGCGTATATGAGCGAAATATCGTATATACGATATGAAAGAATGTTAAAAACTTTGATTCCAATATAAAATAGATGTTTGATCTTATGAAGTGCAATGTTCTGAATCGATTGGTGACATTTTTCTAACTGTGGCACAATAATTATTAAAGATTTCACGATTTTATCTTCGCAAATACCGAAATTCGCGTATGTCGATTACGTTTTTCGACAATTATCATATGAAAACGCGTATTTAAACATAGTAAAAACGTTATATTCTTGTTATACTCTTTATTCTGCATCGATAGAATATAAAATCAATGAAATTGAACGAGATTTCAAGTTATCGTTTTTCGAAGATACGCGTATATGAGCGAAGAATCGTATATACGATATGAAAGAATGTTAAAAACTTTGATTCCAATATAAAATAGATGTTTGATCTTATGAAATGCAATGTTCTGATCGATTGGTAACATTTTTCTAACTGTGGCACAAGTATTATTAAAGATTTCACGATTTTATCTTCGCATATACCGAAATTCGCGTATGTCGTTTACGTTTTTCGACTATTATCATATGAAAACGCGTATTCAAACATAGTAAAAACGTTATATTCTTGTTATATTCTTTATTCTGCATCGATAGAATATAAAATCAATGAAATTGAACGAGATTTCAAGTTTTCGTTTTTCGACGATACGCGTATATGAGCGAAAAATCGTATATACGGTATGAAAGAATGTTAAAAACTTTGATTCCAATATAAAATAGATTTTTGATCTTATGAAATGCAATGTTCTGAATCGATTGGTGACATTTTTCTAACTGTGGCACAAGTATTATTAAAGATTTCACGATTTTATCTTCGCATATACCGAAATTCGCGTTTGCTGATTAGGTTTTTTCGACAATTATCATATGAAAACGCGTATTTAAACATAGTAAAAACGTTATATTTTTGTTATATTCTTTATTCTGCATTGATAGAATATGAAATCAATGAAATTGAACGAGATTTCAAGTTTTCGTTTCTCGACGAAACGGGTATATGAGCGAAAAATCGTATATTCGATATGAAAGAATGTTAAAAACTTTGATTCCAATATAGAATAGATGTTTCATCTTATGAAATGCAATGTTCTGAATCGATTGGTAACATTTTTCTAACTGTGGCACAAGTATTATTAAAGATTTCACGATTTTATCTTCGCATATACCGAAATTCGCGTATGTCGATTACGTTTTTCGACAATTATCATATGAAAACGCGTATTTAAACATAGTAAAAACGTTATATTCTTGTTATACTCTTTATTCTGCATCGATAGGATATAAAATCATTGAAATTGAACGAGATTTCGAGTTTTCGTTTTTCGACGATACGCGTATATTAGCGAAAAATCGTATATACGATATGAAAGAATGTTAAAAACTTTGATTCCAATATAAAATAGATGTTTGATCTTATGAAATGCAATGTTCTGAATCGATTGGTAACATTTTTCTATCTGTGGCACAAGTAATATTAAACTTTTCACGATTTTATCTTCGCAAATACCGAAATTCGCGTATGTCGATTACGTTTTTCGACAATTATCATATGAAAACGCGTATTTAAACATAGTAAAAACGTCATATTCTTGTTATATTCTCTATTCTGCATCGATAGAATATAAAATCATTGAAATTGAACGAGATTTCAAGTTTTCGTTTTTCGACGATACGCGTATATGAGCGAAAAATCGTATATTCGATATGAAAGAATGTTAAAAACTTTGATTCCAATATAAAATAGATGTTTGATCTTAAGAATTGCAAAGTTCTCAATCGATTGGTAACATTTTTCTAACTGTGGCACAAGTATTATTAAAGATTTCACGATTTTATCTTCGCATATACCGAAATTCGCGTATGTCGATTAGGTTTTTTCGACAATTATCATATGAAAACGCGTATTTAAACATAGTAAAAAACCTTATATTCTTGTTATATTCTTTATTCTGCATCGATAGAATATAAAATCATTGAAATTGAACGAGATTTCAACTTTTCGTTTTCGACGATACGCGTATATGAGCGAAAAATCGTATATAGGATATGAAAGAATGTTAAAAACTTTGATTCCAATCTAAAATAGATGTTTGATCTTATGAAATGCAATGTTCTGAATCGATTGCTAACATTTCTCCAACTGTGGCACAAGTATTAAAGATTTCACGATTTTTTCTTCGCATAATCCGAAATTCGCGTAAGTCGATTAGGTTTTTCGACAATTATCATATGAAAACGCGTATTTAAACATAGTAAAAACGTTATATTCTTGTTATATTCCTTATTCTGCATCGATAGAATATAAAATCATTGAAATTGAACGAGATTTCAAGTTTTCGTTTTTCGACGATACGCGTATAAGAGCGAAATATCGTATATACGATATGAAAGAATGTTAAAAACTTTGATTCCGATATAAAATAGATGTTTGATCTTATGAAGTGCAATGTTCTGAATCGATTGGTGACATTTTTCTAACTGTGGCACAAGAATTATTAAAGATTTCACGATTTTATCTTCGCATATACCGAAATTCGCGTATGTCGATTACGTTTTTCGACCATTATCATATGAAAACGCGTATTTAAACATAGCAAAAACGTTATATTCTTGTTATATTCTTTATTCTGCATCGATAGAATATAAAATCATTGAAATTAAACGAGATTTCAAGTTTTCGTTTTTCGACGATACGCGTATATGAGCGAAATATCGTATATACGATATGAAAGAATGTTAAAAACTTTGATTCCAATATAAAATAGATGTTTGATCTTATGAAGTGCAATGTTCTGAATCGATTGGTGACATTTTTCTAACTGTGGCACAAGAATTATTAATGATTTCACGATTTTATCTTCGCAAATACCGAAATTCGCGTATGTCGATTTCGTTTTTTCGACAATTATCATACGAAAACGCGTATTTAAACATAGTAAAAACGTTATATTCTTGTTATACTCTTTATTCTGCATCGATAGAATATAAAATCATTGAAATTGAACGAGATTTCAAGTTTTCGTTTTTCGACGATACGCTTACATGAGCGAAAAATCGTATATACGATATGAAAGAATGTTAAAAACTTTGATTCCAATATAAAATAGATGTTTGATCTTATGAAAGGCAATGTCCTGAATCGATTGGTAACATTTTTCTAACTGTGGCACAAGTATTATTAAAGATTTCACGTTTTCATCTTCGCATATACGGAAATTCGCGTATGTCGATTACGTTTTTCGACAATTATCATATGAAAACGCCTATTTAAACATAGTAAAAACTTTATATTCTTGTAATATTCTTTATTCTGCATCGATAGAATATAAAATCATTGAAATTGAACGAGATTTCAAGTTTTCGTTTTTCGACGATACGCGTATATGAGCAAAAAATCGTATATACGATATGAAAGAATGTTAAAAACTTTGATTCCGATATAAAATAGATGTTTGATCTTATGAAGTGCAATGTTCTGAATCGATTGGTGACATTTTTCTAACTGTGGCACAAGAATTATTAAAGATTTCACGATTTTATCTTCGCATATACCGAAATTCGCGTATGTCGATTACGTTTTTCGACCATTATCATATGAAAACGCGTATTTAAACATAGCAAAAACGTTATATTCTTGTTATATTCTTTATTCTGCATCGATAGAATATAAAATCATTGAAATTAAACGAGATTTCAAGTTTTCGTTTTTCGACGATACGCGTATATGAGCGAAATATCGTATATACGATATGAAAGAATGTTAAAAACTTTGATTCCAATATAAAATAGATGTTTGATCTTATGAAGTGCAATGTTCTGAATCGATTGGTGACATTTTTCTAACTGTGGCACAAGAATTATTAAAGATTTCACGATTTTATCTTCGCAAATACCGAAATTCGCGTATGTCGATTTCGTTTTTCGACAATTATCATACGAAAACGCGTATTTAAACATAGTAAAAACGTTATATTCTTGTTATACTCTTTATTCTGCATCGATAGAATATAAAATCATTGAAATTGAACGAGATTTCAAGTTTTCGTTTTTCGACGATACGCGTATATGAGCGAAAAATCGTATATACGATATGAAAGAATGTTATAAACTTTGATTCCAATATAAAATAGATGTTTGATCTTATGAAATGCAATGTTCTGAATCGATTGGTAACATTTTTCTATCTGTGGCACAAGTAATATTAAAGATTTCACGATTTTATCTTCGCAAATACCGAAATTCGCGTATGTCGATTACGTTTTTCGACAATTATCATATGAAAACGCGTATTTAAACATAGTAAAAACGTTATATTCTTGTTATATTCTCTATTCTGCATCGATAGAATATAAAATCATTGAAATTGAACGAGATTTCAAGTTTTCGTTTTTCGACGATACGCGTATATGAGCGAAAAATCGTATATTCGATATGAAAGAATGTTAAAAACTTTGATTCCAATATAAAATAGATGTTTGATCTTAAGAATTGCAAAGTTCTCAATCGATTGGTAACATTTTTCTAACTGTGGCACAAGTATTATTAAAGATTTCACGATTTTATCTTCGCATATACCGAAATTCGCGTATGTCGATTAGGTTTTTCGACAATTATCATATGAAAACGCGTATTTAAACATAGTAAAAACCTTATATTCTTGTTATATTCTTTATTCTGCATCGATAGAATATAAAATCATTGAAATTGAACGAGATTTCAACTTTTCGTTTTCGACGATACGCGTATATGAGCGAAAAATCGTATATAGGATATGAAAGAATGTTAAAAACTTTGATTCCAATCTAAAATAGATGTTTGATCTTATGAAATGCAATGTTCTGAATCGATTGCTAACATTTTTCCAACTGTGGCACAAGTATTAAAGATTTCACGATTTTTTCTTCGCATAATCCGAAATTCGCGTAAGTCGATTAGGTTTTTCGACAATTATCATATGAAAACGCGTATTTAAACATAGTAAAAACGTTATATTCTTGTTATATTCCTTATTCTGCATCGATAGAATATAAAATCATTGAAATTGAACGAGATTTCAAGTTTTCGTTTTTCGACGATACGCGTATAAGAGCGAAATATCGTATATACGATATGAAAGAATGTTAAAAACTTTGATTCCGATATAAAATAGATGTTTGATCTTATGAAGTGCAATGTTCTGAATCGATTGGTGACATTTTTCTAACTGTGGCACAAGAATTATTAAAGATTTCACGATTTTATCTTCGCATATACCGAAATTCGCGTATGTCGATTACGTTTTTCGACCATTATCATATGAAAACGCGTATTTAAACATAGCAAAAACGTTATATTCTTGTTATATTCTTTATTCTGCATCGATAGAATATAAAATCATTGAAATTAAACGAGATTTCAAGTTTTCGTTTTTCGACGATACGCGTATATGAGCGAAATATCGTATATACGATATGAAAGAATGTTAAAAACTTTGATTCCAATATAAAATAGATGTTTGATCTTATGAAGTGCAATGTTCTGAATCGATTGGTGACATTTTTCTAACTGTGGCACAAGAATTATTAATGATTTCACGATTTTATCTTCGCAAATACCGAAATTCGCGTATGTCGATTTCGTTTTTCGACAATTATCATACGAAAACGCGTATTTAAACATAGTAAAAACGTTATATTCTTGTTATACTCTTTATTCTGCATCGATAGAATATAAAATCATTGAAATTGAACGAGATTTCAAGTTTTCGTTTTTCGACGATACGCTTATATGAGCGAAAAATCGTATATACGATATGAAAGAATGTTAAAAACTTTGATTCCAATATAAAATAGATGTTTGGTCTTATGAAAGGCAATGTCCTGAATCGATTGGTAACATTTTTCTAACTGTGGCACAAGTATTATTAAAGATTTCACGTTTTCATCTTCGCATATACGGAAATTCGCGTATGTCGATTACGTTTTTCGACAATTATCATATGAAAACGCCTATTTAAACATAGTAAAAACTTTATATTCTTGTAATATTCTTTATTCTGCATCGATAGAATATAAAATCATTGAAATTGAACGAGATTTCAAGTTTTCGTTTTTCGACGATACGCGTATATGAGCAAAAAATCGTATATACGATATGAAAGAATGTTAAAAACTTTGATTCCGATATAAAATAGATGTTTGATCTTATGAAGTGCAATGTTCTGAATCGATTGGTGACATTTTTCTAACTGTGGCACAAGAATTATTAAAGATTTCACGATTTTATCTTCGCATATACCGAAATTCGCGTATGTCGATTACGTTTTTCGACCATTATCATATGAAAACGCGTATTTAAACATAGTAAAAACGTTATATTCTTGTTATATTCTTTATTCTGCATCGATAGAATATAAAATCAATGAAATTAAACGAGATTTCAAGTTTTCGTTTTTCGACGATACGCGTATATGAGCGAAATATCGTATATACGATATGAAAGAATGTTAAAAACTTTGATTCCAATATAAAATAGATGTTTGATCTTATGAAGTGCAATGTTCTGAATCGATTGGTGACATTTTTCTAACTGTGGCACAAGAATTATTAAAGATTTCACGATTTTATCTTCGCAAATACCGAAATTCGCGTATGTCGATTTCGTTTTTCGACAATTATCATACGAAAACGCGTATTTAAACATAGTAAAAACGTTATATTCTTGTTATACTCTTTATTCTGCATCGATAGAATATAAAATCATTGAAATTGAACGAGATTTCAAGTTTTCGTTTTTCGACGATACGCGTATATGAGCGAAAAATCGTATATACGATATGAAAGAATGTTAAAAACTTTGATTCCAATATAAAATAGATGTTTGATCTTATGAAATGCAATGTTCTGAATCGATTGGTAACATTTTTCTATCTGTGGCACAAGTAATATTAAAGATTTCACGATTTTATCTTCGCAAATACCGAAATTCGCGTATGTCGATTACGTTTTTCGACAATTATCATATGAAAACGCGTATTTAAACATAGTAAAAACGTTATATTCTTGTTATATTCTCTATTCTGCATCGATAGAATATAAAATCATTGAAATTGAACGAGATTTCAAGTTTTCGTTTTTCGACGATACGCGTATATGAGCGAATAATCGTATATTCGATATGAAAGAATGTTAAAAACTTTGATTCCAATATAAAATAGATGTTTGATCTTAAGAATTGCAAAGTTCTCAATCGATTGGTAACATTTTTCTAACTGTGGCACAAGTATTATTAAAGATTTCACGATTTTATCTTCGCATATACCGTAATTCGCGTATGTCGATTAGGTTTTTCGACAATTATCATATGAAAACGCGTATTTAAACATAGTAAAAACCTTATATTCTTGTTATATTCTTTATTCTGCATCGATAGAATATAAAATCATTGAAATTGAACGAGATTTCAACTTTTCGTTTTCGACGATACGCGTATATGAGCGAAAAATCGTATATAGGATATGAAAGAATGTTAAAAACTTTGATTCCAATCTAAAATAGATGTTTGATCTTATGAAATGCAATGTTCTGAATCGATTGCTAACATTTTTCCAACTGTGGCACAAGTATTAAAGATTTCACGATTTTTTCTTCGCATAATCCGAAATTCGCGTAAGTCGATTAGGTTTTTCGACAATTATCATATGAAAACGCGTATTTAAACATAGTAAAAACGTTATATTCTTGTTATATTCCTTATTCTGCATCGATAGAATATAAAATCATTGAAATTGAACGAGATTTCAAGTTTTCGTTTTTCGACGATACGCGTATAAGAGCGAAATATCGTATATACGATATGAAAGAAAGTTAAAAACTTTGATTCCGATATAAAATAGATGTTTGATCTTATGAAGTGCAATGTTCTGAATCGATTGGTGACATTTTTCTAACTGTGGCACAAGAATTATTAAAGATTTCACGATTTTATCTTCGCATATAGCGAAATTCGCGTATGTCGATTACGTTTTTCGACCATTATCATATGAAAACGCGTATTTAAACATAGCAAAAACGTTATATTCTTGTTATATTCTTTATTCTGCATCGATAGAATATAAAATCATTGAAATTAAACGAGATTTCAAGTTTTCGTTTTTCGACGATACGCGTATATGAGCGAAATATCGTATATACGATATGAAAGAATGTTAAAAACTTTGATTCCAATATAAAATAGATGTTTGATCTTATGAAGTGCAATGTTCTGAATCGATTGGTGACATTTTTCTAACTGTGGCACAAGAATTATTAATGATTTCACGATTTTATCTTCGCAAATACCGAAATTCGCGTATGTCGATTTCGTTTTTCGACAATTATCATACGAAAACGCGTATTTAAACATAGTAAAAACGTTATATTCTTGTTATACTCTTTATTCTGCATCGATAGAATATAAAATAATTGAAATTGAACGAGATTTCAAGTTTTCGTTTTTCGACGATACGCTTATATGAGCGAAAAATCGTATATACGATATGAAAGAATGTTAAAAACTTTGATTCCAATATAAAATAGATGTTTGATCTTATGAAAGGCAATGTCCTGAATCGATTGGTAACATTTTTCTAACTGTGGCACAAGTATTATTAAAGATTTCACGTTTTCATCTTCGCATATACGGAAATTCGCGTATGTCGATTACGTTTTTCGACAATTATCATATGAAAACGCCTATTTAAACATAGTAAAAACTTTATATTCTTGTAATATTCTTTATTCTGCATCGATAGAATATAAAATCAGTGAAATTGAACGAGATTTCAAGTTTTCGTTTTTCGACGATACGCGTATATGAGCAAAAAATCGTATATACGATATGAAAGAATGTTAAAAACTTTGATTCCAATATAAAATAGATGTTTGATCTTATGAAGTGCAATGTTCTGAATCGATTGGTGACATTTTTCTAACTGTGGCACAAGAATTATTAAAGATTTCACGATTTTATCTTCGCAAATACCGAAATTCGCGTATGTCGATTTCGTTTTTCGACAATTATCATACGAAAACGCGTATTTAAACATAGTAAAAACGTTATATTCTTGTTATACTCTTTATTCTGCATCGATAGAATATAAAATCATTGAAATTGAACGAGATTTCAAGTTTTCGTTTTTCGACGATACGCGTATATGAGCGAAATATCGTATATACGATATGAAAGAATGTTAAAAACTTTGATTCCAATATAAAATAGATGTTTGATCTTATGAAGTGCAATGTTCTGAATCGATTGGTGACATTTTTCTAACTGTGGCACAAGAATTATTAAAGATTTCACGATTTTATCTTCGCAAATACCGAAATTCGCGTATGTCGATTTCGTTTTTCGACAATTATCATACGAAAACGCGTATTTAAACATAGTAAAAACGTTATATTCTTGTTATACTCTTTATTCTGCATCGATAGAATATAAAATCATTGAAATTGAACGAGATTTCAAGTTTTCGTTTTTCGACGATACGCGTATATGAGCGAAAAATCGTATATACGATATGAAAGAATGTTAAAAACTTTGATTCCAATATAAAATAGATGTTTGATCTTATGAAATGCAATGTTCTGAATCGATTGGTAACATTTTTCTAACTGTGGCACAAGTAATATTAAAGATTTCACGATTTTATCTTCGCAAATACCGAAATTCGCGTATGTCGATTACGTTTTTCGACAATTATCATATGAAAACGCGTATTTAAACATAGTAAAAACGTTATATTCTTGTTATATTCTTTATTCTGCATCGATAGAATATAAAATCATTGAAATTGAACGAGATTTCAAGTTTTCGTTTTTCGACGATACGCGTATATGAGCGAAAAATCGTATATTCGATATGAAAGAATGTTAAAAACTTTGATTCCAATATAGAATAGATGTTTCATCTTATGAAATGCAATGTTCTGAATCAATTGGTAACATTTTTCTAACTGTGGCACAAGTATTATTGAAGATTTCACGATTTTATCTTCGCATATACCGAAATTCGCGTATGTCGATTACGTTTTTCGACAATTATCATATGAAAACGCGTATTTAAACATAGTAAAAACGTTATATTCTTGTTATATTCTTTATTCTGCATCGATAGAATATAAAATCAATGAAATTGAACGAGATTTCATCTTTTCGTTTTTCGACGATACGCGTATATGAGCGAAAAATCGTATATAAGATATGAAAGAATGTTAAAAACTTTGATTCCAATATAAAATAGATGTTTGATCTTAAGAATTGCAATGTTCTGAATCGATTGGTAACATTTTTCCAACTGTGGCACAAGTATTAAAGATTTCACGATTTTTTCTTCGCATAATCCGAAATTCGCGTATGTCGGTTACGTTTTTCGACAATTATCATATGAAAACGCGTATTTAAACATAGTAAAAACGTTATATTCTTGTTATATTCTTTATTCTTCATCGATAGAATATAAAATCAATGAAATTGAACGAGATTTCAAGTTTCCGTTTTTCGACGATACGCGTATATGAGCGAAAAATCGTATATACGATATGAAAGAATGTTAAAAACTTTGATTCCAATATAAAATAGATGTTTCATCTTATGAAATGCAATGTTCTGAATCGATTGGTACCATTTTTCTAACTGTGGCACAAGTATTATTAAAAATTTCACGATTTTATCTTCGCATATACGGAAATTCGCGTATGTCGATTACGTTTTTCGACAACTATCATATGAAAACGCGCATTTAAACATAGTAAGAACGTTATATTCTTGTTATATTCTTTATTCTGCATCGATAGAATATAAAATCATTGAAATTGAACGAGATTTCAACTTTTCGTTTTTCGACGATACGCGTATATGAGCGAAAAATCGTATATAGGATATGAAAGAATGTTAAAAACTTTGATTCCAATATAAAATAGTTGTTTGATCTTATGAAATGCAATGTTCTGAATCGATTGGTAACATTTTTCTAACTGTGGCACAAGTATTATTAAAGATTTCACGATTTTATCTTCGCATAATCCGAAATTCGCGTAAGTCGATTAAGTTTTTCGACAATTATCATATGAAAACGCGTATTTAAACATAGTAAAAACGTTATATTCTTGTTATATTCTTTATTCTGCATCGATAGAATATAAAATCATTGAAATTGAACGAGATCTCAAGTTTTCGTTTTTCGACGATACGAGTATATGAGCGAAAAATCGTATATACGATATGAAAGAATGTTAAAATCTTTGATTACAATATAAAATAGATGTTTGATCTTATGAAATGCAATGTTCTGAATCGATTGGTTACATTTTTCTAACTGTGGCACAAGCATTATTAAAGATTTCACGATTTTATCTTCGCATATACCGAAATTCGCGTATGTCGATTACGTTTTTCGACAATTATCATATGAAAACGCGTATTTAAACATAGTAAAAACGTTATATACTTGTTATATTCTTTATTCTGCATCGATAGAATATAAAATCAATGAAATTGAACGAGATTTCAAGTTTCCGTTTTTCGACGATACGCGTATATGAGCGAAAAATCGTTTATTCGATATGAAAGAATGTTAAAAACTTTGATTCCAATATAAAATAGATGTTTGATCTTATGAAATGCAATGTTCTGAATCGATTGGTAACATTTTTCCAACTGTGGCACAAGTATTAAAGATTTCACGATTTTTTCTTCGCATAATCCGAAATTCGCGTATGTCGGTTACGTTTTTCGACAATTATCATATGAAAACGCGTATTTAAACATAGTAAAAACGTTATATTCTTGTTATATTCTTTATTCTTCATCGATAGAATATAAAATCAATGAAATTGAACGAGATTTCAAGTTTCCGTTTTTCGACGATACGCGTATATGAGCGAAAAATCGTATATACGATATGAAAGAATGTTAAAAACTTTGATTCCAATATAAAATAGATGTTTCATCTTATGAAATGCAATGTTCTGAATCGATTGGTACCATTTTTCTAACTGTGGCACAAGTATTATTAAAAATTTCACGATTTTATCTTCGCATATACGGAAATTCGCGTATGTCGATTACGTTTTTCGACAACTATCATATGAAAACGCGCATTTAAACATAGTAAGAACGTTATATTCTTGTTATATTCTTTATTCTGCATCGATAGAATATAAAATCATTGAAATTGAACGAGATTTCAACTTTTCGTTTTTCGACGATACGCGTATATGAGCGAAAAATCGTATATAGGATATGAAAGAATGTTAAAAACTTTGATTCCAATATAAAATAGTTGTTTGATCTTATGAAATGCAATGTTCTGAATCGATTGGTAACATTTTTCTAACTGTGGCACAAGTATTATTAAAGATTTCACGATTTTATCTTCGCATATACCGAAATTCGCGTATGTCGATTACGTTTTTCGACAATTATCATATGAAAACGCGTATTTAAACATAGTAAAAACGTTATATTCTTGTTATATTCTTTATTCTGCATTGATAGAATATGAACTCAATGAAATTGAACGAGATTTCAAGTTTTCGTTTTTCGACGATACGAGTATATGAGCGAAAAATCGTATATACGATATGAAAGAATGTTAAAAACTTTGATTCCAATATAAAATAGATGTTTGATCTTATGAAATGCAATGTTCTGAATCGATTGGTAACATTTTTCCAACTGTGGCACAAGTATTAAAGATTTCACGATTTTTTCTTCGCATAATCCGAAATTCGCGTATGTCGATTACGTTTTTCGACAATTATCATATGAAAACGCGTATTTAAACATAGTAAAAACGTTATATTCTTGTTATATTCTTTATTCTTCATCGATAGAATATAAAATCAATGAAATTGAACGAGATTTCAAGTTTCCGTTTTTCGACGATACGCGTATATGAGCGAAAAATCGTATATACGATATGAAAGAATGTTAAAAACTTTGATTCCAATATAAAATAGATGTTTCATCTTATGAAATGCAATGTTCTTAATCGATTGGTAACATTTTTCTAACTGTGGCACAAGTATTATTAAAAATTTCACGATTTTATCTTCGCATATACGGAAATTCGCGTATGTCGATTACGTTTTTCGACAACTATCATATGAAAACGCGCATTTAAACATAGTAAGAACGTTATATTCTTGTTATATTCTTTATTCTGCATCGATAGAATATAAAATCATTGAAATTGAACGAGATTTCAACTTTTCGTTTTTCGACGATACGCGTATATGAGCGAAAAATCGTATATAGGATATGAAAGAATGTTAAAAACTTTGATTCCAATATAAAATAGTTGTTTGATCTTATGAAATGCAATGTTCTGAATCGATTGGTAACATTTTTCTAACTGTGGCACAAGTATTATTAAAGATTTCACTATTTTATCTTCGCATATACCGAAATTCGCGTATGTCGATTAAGTTTTTCGACAATTATCATATGAAAACGCGTATTTAAACATAGTAAAAACGTTATATTCTTGTTATATTCTTTATTCTGCATTGATAGAATATGAAATCAATGAAATTGAACGAGATTTCAAGTTTTCGTTTTTCGACGATACGAGTATATGAGCGAAAAATCGTATATACGATATGAAAGAATGTTAAAAACTTTGATTCCAATATAAAATAGATGTTTGATCTTATGAATTGCAAAGTTCTGAATCGATTGGTAACATTTTTCTAACTGTGGCACAAGTATTATTAAAGATTTCACGTTTTTATCTTCGCATATACCGAAATTCGCGTATGTCGATTACGTTTTTCGAATATTATTATATGAAAACGCGTATTTAAACATAGTAAAAGCGTTATATTCTTGTTATATTCTTTATTCTGCATCGATAGAATATAAAATCATTGAAATTGAACGAGATTTCAAGTTTTCGTTTTTCGACGATACGAGTATATGAGCGAAAAATCGTATATACGATATGAAAGAATGTTAAAAACTTTGATTCCAATATAAAATAGATGTTTGATCTTATGAAATGCAATGTTCTGAATCGATTGGTAACATTTTTCCAACTGTGGCACTAGTATTAAAGATTTCACGATTTTTTGTTCGCATAATCCGAAATTCGCATATGTCGATTACGTTTTTCGACAATTATCATATGAAAACGCGTATTTAAACATAGTAAAAACGTTATATTCTTGTTATATTCTTTATTCTTCATCGATAGAATATAAAATCAATGAAATTGAACGAGATTTCAAGTTTCCGTTTTTCGACGATACGCGTATATGAGCGAAAAATCGTATATACGATATGAAAGAATGTTAAAAACTTTGATTCCAATATAAAATAGATGTTTCATCTTATGAAATGCAATGTTCTGAATCGATTGGTGACATTTTTCTAACTGTGGCACAAGTATTATTAAAGATTTCACGATTTTATCTTCGCATATACAGAAATTCGCGTTTGTTGATTAGGTTTTTCGACAATTATCATATGAAAACGCGTATTTAATCATAGCAAAAACGTTATATTCTTGTTATATTCTTTATTCTGCATTGATAGAATATGAAATCAATGAAATTGAACGAGATTTCAAGTTTTCGTTTTTCGACGATACGCGTATATGAGCGAAAAATCGTATATACGAAATGAAAGAATGTTAAAAACTTTGATTCCAATATAAAATAGATGTTTGATCTTATGAAATGCAATGTTCTGAATCGATTGGTAACTTTTTTCTAACTGTGGCACAAGTATTATTAAAGATTTCACGATTTTATCTTCGCATATACCGAAATTCGCGTATGTCGATTACGTTTTTCGACAATTATCATATGAAAACGCGTATTTAAACATAGTACAAACGTTATATTCTTGTTATATTCTTTATTCTGCATCGATAGAATATAAAATCAATGAAATTGAACGAGATTTCATCTTTTCGTTTTTCGACGATACGCGTATATGAGCGAAAAATCGTATATAGGATTTGAAAGAATGTTAAAAACTTTGATTCCAATATAAAATAGATGTTTGATCTTATGAATTGCAAAGTTCTGAATCGATTGGTAACATTTTTCTAACTGTGGCACAAGTATTATTAAAGATTTCACGTTTTTATCTTCGCATATACCGAAATTCGCGTATGTCGATTACGTTTTTCGAATATTATCATATGAAAACGCGTATTTAAACATAGTAAAAACGTTATATTCTTGTTATATTCTTTATTCTGCATCGATAGAATATAAAATCATTGAAATTGAACGAGATTTCAAGTTTTCGTTCTTCGACGATACGAGTATATGAGCGAAAAATCGTATATACGATATGAAAGAATGTTAAAATCTTTGATTCCAATATAAAATAGATGTTTGATCTTATGAAATGCAATGTTCTGAATCGATTGGTAACATTTTTCTAACTGTGGCACAAGCATTATTAAAGATTTCACGATTTTATCTTCGCATATACCTTAATTCGCGTATGTCGATTAAGTTTTTCGACAATTATCATATGAAAACGCGTATTTAAACATAGTAAAAACGTTATATACTTGTTATATTCTTTATTCTGCATCGATAGAATATAAAATCAATGAAATTGAACGAGATTCCAAGTTTTCGTTTTTCGACGATACGCGTATATGAGCGAAAAATCGTATATACGATATGAAAGAATGTTAAAAACTTTGATTCCAATATAAATTGATGATAGATCTTATGAAATGCAATGTTCTGATCGATTGGTAACATTTTTCCAACTGTGGCACAAGTATTAAAGATTTCACGATTTTTTCTTCGCATAATCCGAAATTCGCGTATGTCGATTACGTTTTTCGACAATTATCATATGAGAACGCGTATTTAAACATAGTAAAAACGTTATATTCTTGTTATATTCTTTATTCTGCATCGATAGAATATAAAATCAATGAAATTGAACGAGATTTCAAGTTTTCGTTCTTCGACGATACGCGTATATGAGCGAAAAATCGTATATACGTTATGAAAGAATGTTAAAAACTTTGATTCCAATATAAAATAGATGTTTGATCTTATGAAATGCAATGTTCTGTATCGATTGGTAACATTTTTCCAACTGTGGCACAAGTATTAAAGATTTCACGATATTTTCTTCGCATAATCCGAAATTCGCGTATGTCGATTACGTTTTTCGACAATTATCATATGAAAACGCGTATTTATACATAGTAAAAACGTTATATTCTTGTTATATTCTTTATTCTTCATCGATAGAATATAAAATCAATGAAATTGAACGAGATATCAAGTTTCCGTTTTTCGACGATACGCGTATATGAGCGAAAAATCGTATATACGATATGAAAGAATGTTAAAAACTTTGATTCCAATATAAAATAGTTGTTTCATCTTATGAAATGCAATGTTCTGAATCGATTGGTAACATTTTTCTAACTGTGGCACAAGTATTATTAAAAATTTCACGATTTTATCTTCGCATATACGGAAATTCGCGTATGTCGATTACGTTTTTCGACAACTATCATATGAAAACGCGCATTTAAACATAGTAAGAACGTTATATTCTTGTTATATTCTTTATTCTGCATCGATAGAATATAAAATCATTGAAATTGAACGAGATTCCAAGTTTTCGTTTTTCGACGATACGCGTATATGAGCGAAAAATCGTATATACGATATGAAAGAATGTTAAAAACTTTGATTCCAATATAAATTGATGATAGATCTTATGAAATGCAATGTTCTGATCGATTGGTAACATTTTTCCAACTGTGGCACAAGTATTAAAGATTTCACGATTTTTTCTTCGCATAATCCGAAATTCGCGTATGTCGATTACGTTTTTCGACAATTATCATATGAGAACGCGTATTTAAACATAGTAAAAACGTTATATTCTTGTTATATTCTTTATTCTGCATCGATAGAATATAAAATCAATGAAATTGAAGGAGATTTCAAGTTTTCGTTCTTCGACGATACGCGTATATGAGCGAAAAATCGTATATACGTTATGAAAGAATGTTAAAAACTTTGATTCCAATATAAAATAGATGTTTGATCTTATGAAATGCAATGTTCTGTATCGATTGGTAACATTTTTCCAACTGTGGCACAAGTATTAAAGATTTCACGATATTTTCTTCGCATAATCCGAAATTCGCGTATGTCGATTACGTTTTTCGACAATTATCATATGAAAACGCGTATTTATACATAGTAAAAACGTTATATTCTTGTTATATTCTTTATTCTTCATCGATAGAATATAAAATCAATGAAATTGAACGAGATTTCAAGTTTCCGTTTTTCGACGATACGCGTATATGAGCGAAAAATCGTATATACGATATGAAAGAATGTTAAAAACTTTGATTCCAATATAAAATAGTTGTTTCATCTTATGAAATGCAATGTTCTGAATCGATTGGTAACATTTTTCTAACTGTGGCACAAGTATTATTAAAAATTTCACGATTTTATCTTCGCATATACGGAAATTCGCGTATGTCGATTACGTTTTTCGAAAACTATCATATGAAAACGCGCATTTAAACATAGTAAGAACGTTATATTCTTGTTATATTCTTTATTCTGCATCGATAGAATATAAAATCATTGAAGTTGAACGAGATTTCAACTTTTCGTTTTTCGACGATACGCGTATATGAGCGAAAAATCGTATATAGGATATGAAAGAATGTTAAAAACTTTGATTCCAATATAAAATAGTTGTTTGATCTTATGAAATGCAATGTTCTGAATCGATTGGTAACATTTTTCTAACTGTGGCACAAGTATTATTAAAGATTTCACGATTTTATCTTCGCATATACCGAAATTCGCGTATGTCGATTACGTTTTTCGACAATTATCATATGAAAACGCGTATTTAAACATAGTAAAAACGTTATATTCTTGTTATATTCTTTATTCTGCATTGATAGAATATGAACTCAATGAAATTGAACGAGATTTCAAGTTTTCGTTTTTCGACGATACGAGTATATGAGCGAAAAATCGTATATACGATATGAAAGAATGTTAAAAACTTTGATTCCAATATAAAATAGATGTTTGATCTTATGAAATGCAATGTTCTGAATCGATTGGTAACATTTTTCCAACTGTGGCACAAGTATTAAAGATTTCACGATTTTTTCTTCGCATAATCCGAAATTCGCGTATGTCGATTACGTTTTTCGACAATTATCATATGAAAACGCGTATTTAAACATAGTAAAAACGTTATATTCTTGTTATATTCTTTATTCTTCATCGATAGAATATAAAATCAATGAAATTGAACGAGATTTCAAGTTTCCGTTTTTCGACGATACGCGTATATGAGCGAAAAATCGTATATACGATATGAAAGAATGTTAAAAACTTTGATTCCAATATAAAATAGATGTTTCATCTTATGAAATGCAATGTTCTGAATCGATTGGTAACATTTTTCTAACTGTGGCACAAGTATTATTAAAGATTTCACGATTTTATCTTCGCATTTACCGATATTCGCGTATGTCGATTACGTTTTTCGACAATTATCATATGATAACGCGTATTTAAACATAGTAAAAACGTTATATTCTTGTTATATTCTTTATTCTGCATCGATAGAATATAAAATCACTGAAATTGAACGAGATTTCAAGTTTTCGTTTTTCGACGATACGCGTATATGAGCGAATAATCGTATATACGATATGAAAGAATGTTAAAAACTTTGATTCCAATATAAAATAGATTTTTGATCTTATGAAATGCAATGTTCTGAATCGATTGGTGACATTTTTCTAACTGTGGCACAAGTATTATTAAAGATTTCACGATTTTATCTTCGCATATACAGAAATTCGCATTTGTTGATTAGGTTTTTCGACCATTATCATATGAAAACGCGTATTTAATCATAGTAAAAACGTTATATTCTTGTTAAATTCTTTATTCTGCATTGATAGAATATGAAATCAATGAAATTGAACGAGATTTCAAGTTTTCGTTTTTCGACGATACGCGTATATGAGCGAAAAATCGTATATACGAAATGAAAGAATGTTAAAAACTTTGATTCCAATATAAAATAGATGTTTGATCTTATGAAATGCAATGTTCTGAATCGATTGGTAACTTTTTTCTAACTGTGGCACAAGTATTATTAAAGATTTCACGATTTTATCTTCGCATATACCGAAATTCGCGTATGTCGATTACGTTTTTCGACAATTATCATATGAAAACGCGTATTTAAACATAGTAAAAACGTTATATTCTTGTTATATTCTTTATTCTGCATCGATAGAATATAAAATCAATGAAATTGAACGAGATTTCATCTTTTCGTTTTTCGACGATACGCGTATATGAGCGAAAAATCGTATATAGGATTTGAAAGAATGTTAAAAACTTTGATTCCAATATAAAATAGATGTTTGATCTTATGAATTGCAAAGTTCTGAATCGATTGGTAACATTTTTCTAACTGTGGCACAAGTATTATTAAAGATTTCACGTTTTTATCTTCGCATATACCGAAATTCGCGTATGTCGATTACGTTTTTCGAATATTATCATATGAAAACGCGTATTTAAACATAGTAAAAACGTTATATTCTTGTTATATTCTTTATTCTGCATCGATAGAATATAAAATCATTGAAATTGAACGAGATTTCAAGTTTTCGTTTTTCGACGATACGAGTATATGAGCGAAAAATCGTATATACGATATGAAAGAATGTTAAAATCTTTGATTCCAATATAAAATAGATGTTTGATCTTATGAAATGCAATGTTCTGAATCGATTGGTAACATTTTTCTAACTGTAGCACAAGCATTATTAAAGATTTCACGATTTTATCTTCGCATATACCTTAATTCGCGTATGTCGATTACGTTTTTCGACAATTATCATATGAAAACGCGTATTTAAACATAGTAAAAACGTTATATACTTGTTATATTCTTTATTCTGCATCGATAGAATATAAAATCAATGAAATTGAACGAGATTCCAAGTTTTCGTTTTTCGACGATACGCGTATATGAGCGAAAAATCGTATATACGATATGAAAGAATGTTAAAAACTTTGATTCCAATATAAATTGATGATAGATCTTATGAAATGCAATGTTCTGATCGATTGGTAACATTTTTCCAACTGTGGCACAAGTATTAAAGATTTCACGATTTTTTCTTCGCATAATCCGAAATTCGCGTATGTCGATTACGTTTTTCGACAATTATCATATGAAAACGCGTATTTAAACATAGTAAAAACGTTATATTCTTGTTATATTCTTTATTCTGCATCGATAGAATATAAAATTAATGAAATTGAAGGAGATTTCAAGTTTTCGTTCTTCGACGATACGCGTATATGAGCGAAAAATCGTATATACGATATGAAAGAATGTTAAAAACTTTGATTCCAATATAAAATAGATGTTTGATCTTATGAAATGCAATGTTCTGAATCGATTGGTAACATTTTTCCAACTGTGGCACAAGTATTAAAGATTTCACGATATTTTCTTCGCATAATCCGAAATTCGCGTATGTCGATTACGTTTTTCTACAATTATCATATTAAAACGCGTATTTATACATATTAAAAACGTTATATTCTTGTTATATTCTTTATTCTTCATCGATAGAATATAAAATCAATGAAATTGAACGAGATTTCAAGTTTCCGTTTTTCGACGATACGCGTATATGAGCGAAAAATCGTATATACGATATGAAAGAATGTTAAAAACTTTGATTCCAATATAAAATAGATGTTTCATCTTATGAAATGCAATGTTCTGAATAGATTGGTAACATTTTTCTAACTGTGGCACAAGTATTATTAAAAATTTCACGATTTTATCTTCGCCTATACGGAAATTCGCGTATGTCGATTACGTTTTTCGACAACTATCATATGAAAACGCGCATTTAAACATAGTAAGAACGTTATATTCTTGTTATATTCTTTATTCTGCATCGATAGAATATAAAATCATTGAAATTGAACGAGATTTCAACTTTTCGTTTTTCGACGATACGCGTATATGAGCGAAAAATCGTATATAGGATATGAAAGAATGTTAAAAACTTTGATTCCAATATAAAATAGTTGTTTGATCTTATGAAATGCAATGTTCTGAATCGATTGGTAACATTTTTCTAACTGTGGCACAAGTATTATTAAAGATTTCACGATTTTATCTTCGCATATACCGAAATTCGCGTATGTCGATTACGTTTTTCGACAATTATCATATGAAAACGCGTATTTAAACATAGTAAAAACGTTATATTCTTGTTATATTCTTTATTCTGCATTGATAGAATATGAACTCAATGAAATTGAACGAGATTTCAAGTTTTCGTTTTTCGACGATACGATTATATGAGCGAAAAATCGTATATACGATATGAAAGAATGTTAAAAACTTTGATTCCAATATAAAATAGATGTTTGATCTTATGAAATGCAATGTTCTGAATCGATTGGTAACATTTTTCCAACTGTGGCACAAGTATTAAAGATTTCACGATTTTTTCTTCGCATAATCCGAAATTCGCGTATGTCGATTACGTTTTTCGACAATTATCATATGAAAACGCGTATTTAAACATAGTAAAAACGTTATATTCTTGTTATATTCTTTATTCTTCATCGATAGAATATAAAATCAATGAAATTGAACGAGATTTCAAGTTTCCGTTTTTCGACGATACGCGTATATGAGCGAAAAATCGTATATACGATATGAAAGAATGTTAAAAACTTTGATTCCAATATAAAATAGATGTTTCATCTTATGAAATGCAATGTTCTGAATCGATTGGTAACATTTTTCTAACTGTGGCACAAGTATTATTAAAAATTTCACGATTTTATCTTCGCATATACGGAAATTCGCGTATGTCGATTACGTTTTTCGACAACTATCATATGAAAACGTGCATTTAAACATAGTAAGAACGTTATATTCTTGTTATATTCTTTATTCTGCATCGATAGAATATAAAATCATTGAAATTGAACGAGATTTCAATTTTTCGTTTTTCGACGATACGCGTATATGAGCGAAAAATCGTATATAGGATATGAAAGAATGTTAAAAACTTTGATTCCAATATAAAATAGTTGTTTGATCTTATGAAATGCAATGTTCTGAATCGATTGGTAACATTTTTCTAACTGTGGCACAAGTATTATTAAAGATTTCACGATTTTATCTTCGCATATACCGAAATTCGCGTATGTCGATTACGTTTTTCGACAATTATCATATGAAAACGCGTATTTAAACATAGTAAAAACGTTATATTCTTGTTATATTCTTTATTCTGCATTGATAGAATATGAAATCAATGAAATTGAACGAGATTTCAAGTTTTCGTTTTTCGACGATACGAGTATATGAGCGAAAAATAGTATATACGATATGAAAGAATGTTAAAATCTTTGATTCCAATATAAAATAGATGTTTGATCTTATGAAATGCAATGTTCTGAATCGATTGGTAACATTTTTCTAACTGTGGCACAAGTATTATTAAAGATTTCACGATTTTATCTTCGCATTTACCGATATTCGCGTATGTCGATTACGTTTTTCGACAATTATCATATGATAACGCGTATTTAAACATAGTAAAAACGTTATATTCTTGTTATATTCTTTATTCTGCATCGATAGAATATAAAATCAATGAAATTGAACGAGATTTCAAGTTTTCGTTTTTCGACGATACGCGTATATGAGCGAAAAATCGTATATACGATATGAAAGAATGTTAAAAACTTTGATTCCAATATTAAATAGATGTTTGATCTTATGAAATGGAATGTTCTGATCGATTGGTAACATTTTTCTAACTGTGGCACAAGTATTATTAAAGATTTCACGATTTTATCTTCGCATATACCGAAATTCGCGTATGTCGTTTACGTTTTTCGACTATTATCATATGAAAACGCGTATTTAAACATAGTAAAAACGTTATATTCTTGTTATATTCTTTATTCTGCATCGATAGAATATAAAATCACTGAAATTGAACGAGATTTCAAGTTTTCGTTTTTCGACGATACGCGTATATGAGCGAATAATCGTATATACGATATGAAAGAATGTTAAAAACTTTGATTCCAATATAAATTGATGATAGATCTTATGAAATGCAATGTTCTGATCGATTGGTAACATTTTTCCAACTGTGGCACAAGTATTAAAGATTTCACGATTTTTTCTTCGCATAATCCGAAATTCGCGTATGTCGATTACGTTTTTCGACAATTATCATATGAAAACGCGTATTTAAACATAGTAAAAACGTTATATTCTTGTTATATTCTTTATTCTGCATCGATAGAATATAAAATCAATGAAATTGAAGGAGATTTCAAGTTTTCGTTCTTCGACGATACGCGTATATGAGCGAAAAATCGTATATACGATATGAAAGAATGTTAAAATCTTTGATTCCAATATAAATTAGATGTTTGATCTTATGAAATGCAATGTTCTGAATCGATTGGTAACATTTTTCCAACTGTGGCACAAGTATTAAAGATTTCACGATTTTTTCTTCGCATAATCCGAAATTCGCGTATGTCGATTAGGTTTTTCGACAATTATCATATGAAAACGCGTATTTAAACATAGTAAAAACGTTATATTCTTGGTATATTCTTTATTCTTCATCGATAGAATATAAAATCAATGAAATTGAACGAGATTTCAAGTTTCCGTTTTTCGACGATACGCGTATATGAGCGAAAAATCGTATATAGGATATGAAAGAATGTTAAAAACTTTGATTCCAATATAAAATAGTTGTTTGATCTTATGAAATGCAATGTTCTGAATCGATTGGTAACATTTTTCTAACTGTGGCACAAGTATTATTAAAGATTTCACGATTTTATCTTCGCATATACCGAAATTCGCGTATGTCGATTACGTTTTTCGACAATTATCATATGAAAACGCGTATTTAAACATAGTAAAAACGTTATATTCTTGTTATATTCATTATTCTTCATCGATAGAATATAAAATCAATGAAATTGAACGAGATTTCAAGTTTCCGTTTTTCGACGATACGCTTATATGAGCGAAAAATCGTATATATGATATGAAATAATGTTAAAAACTTTGATTCCAATATAAAATAGTTGTTTGATCTTATGAAATGCAATGTTCTGAATCGATTGGTAACATTTTTCTAACTGTGGCACAAGTATTATTAAAGATTTCACGATTTTATCTTCGCATATACCGAAATTCGCGTATGTTGATTACGTTTTTCGACAATTATCATATGAAAACGCGTATTTAAACATAGTAAAAACGTTATATTCTTGTTATATTCTTTATTCTGCATTGATAGAATATGAAATCAATGAAATTGAACGAGATTTCAAGTTTTCGTTTTTCGACGATACGAGTATATGAGCGAAAAATCGTATATACGATATGAAAAAATGTTAAAATCTTTGATTCCAATATAAAATAGATGTTTGATCTTATGAAATGCAATGTTCTGAATCGATTGGTAACATTTTTCTAACTGTGGCACAAGTATTATTAAAGATTTCACGATTTTATCTTCGCATATACCGATATTCGCGTATGTCGATTACGTTTTTCGACAATTATCATATGATAACGCGTATTTAAACATAGTAAAAACGTTATATTCTTGTTATATTCTTTATTCTGCATCGATAGAATATAAAATCAATGAAATTGAACGAGATTTCAAGTTTTCGTTTTTCGACGATACGCGTATATGAGCGAAAAATCGTATATACGATATGAAAGAATGTTAAAAACTTTGATTCCAATATAAAATAGATGTTTGATCTTATGAAATGCAATGTTCTGATCGATTGGTAACATTTTTCTAACTGTGGCACAAGTATTATTAAAGATTTCACGATTTTATCTTCGCATATACCGAAATTCGCGTATGTCGTTTACGTTTTTCGACTATTATCATATGAAAACGCGTATTTAAACATAGTAAAAACGTTATATTCTTGTTATATTCTTTATTCTGCATCGATAGAATATAAAATCACTGAAATTGAACGAGATTTCAAGTTTTCGTTTTTCGACGATACGCGTATATGAGCGAAAAATCGTATATACGATATGAAAGAATGTTAAAAACTTTGATTCCAATATAAAATAGATGTTTGATCTTATGAAATGCAATGTTCTGAATCGATTGGTGACATTTTTCTAACTGTGGCACAAGTATTATTAAAGATTTCACGATTTTATCTTCGCATATACCGAAATTCGCGTTTGTTGATTAGGTTTTTCGACAATTATCATATGAAAACGCGTATTTAAACATAGTAAAAACGTTATATTCTTGTTATATTCTTTATTCTGCATTGATAGAATAAGAAATCAATGAAATTGAACGATATTTCAAGTTTTCGTTTTTCGACGATACGCGTATTTGAGCGAAAAATCGTATATACGAAATGAAAGAATGTTAAAAACTTTGATTCCAATATAAAATAGATGTTTGATCTTATGAAATGCAATGTTCTGAATCGATTGGTGACATTTTTCTAACTATGGCACAAGTATTATTAAAGATTTCACGATTTTATCTTCGCATATAACGAAATTCGCGTATGTCGATTAGGTTTTTCGACAATTATCATATGAAAACGCGTATTTAAACATAGTAAAAACGTTATATTCTTGTTATATTCTTTATTCTGCATCGATAGAATATAAAATCATTGAAATTGAACGAGATTTCTAGTTTTCGTTTTTCGACGAGTCGCGTATGAGCGAAAAATCGTATATACGATATGAAAGAATGTTAAAAACTTTGATTCAAATATAAAATAGATGTTTGATCTTATGAAATGCAATGTTCTGAATAGATTGGTAACATTTTTCTAACTGTGGCACAAGTATTATTAAAGATTTCACGATTTTATCTTCGCATATACCGAAATTCGCATATGTCGATTAGGTTTTTCGACAATTATCATATGAAAACGCGTATTTAAACTTAGTAAAAACGTTATATTCTCGTTATATTCTTTATTCTGCATCGATAGAATATAAAATCAATGAAATTGAACGAGATTTCAACTTTTCGTTTTTCGACGATACGCGTATATGAGCGAAAAATCGTATATAGGATATGAAAGAATGTTAAAAACTTTGATTCCAATATAAAATAGTTGTTTGATCTTATGAAATGCAATGTTCTGAATCGATTGGTAACATTTTTCTAACTGTGGCACAAGTATTATTAAAGATTTCACGATTTTATCTTCGCATATACCGAAATTCGCGTATGTCGATTACGTTTTTCGACAATTATCATATGAAAACGCGTATTTAAACATAGTAAAAACGTTATATTCTTGTTATATTCTTTATTCTGCATTGATAGAATATGAAATCAATGAAATTGAACGAGATTTCAAGTTTTCGTTTTTCGACGATACGAGTATATGAGCGAAAAATCGTATATACGATATGAAAGAATGTTAAAATCTTTGATTCCAATATAAAATAGATGTTTGATCTTATGAAATGCAATGTTCTGAATCGATTGGTAACATTTTTCCAATTGTGGCACAAGTATTAAAGATTTCACGATTTTTTCTTCGCATAATCCGAAATTCGCGTATGTCGATTACGTTTTTCGACAATTATCATATGAAAACGCGTATTTAAACATAGTAAAAACGTTATATTCTTGTTATATTCTTTATTCTGCATCGATAGAATATAAAATCAATGAAATTGAAGGAGATTTCAAGTTTTCGTTCTTCGACGATACGCGTATATGAGCGAAAAATCGTATATACGATATGAAAGAATGTTAAAATCTTTGATTCCAATATAAATTAGATGTTTGATCTTATGAAATGCAATGTTCTGAATCGATTGGTAACATTTTTCCAACTGTGGCACAAGTATTAAAGATTTCACGATTTTTTCTTCGCATAATCCGAAATTCGCGTATGTCGATTAGGTTTTTTCGACAATTATCATATGAAAACGCGTATTTAAACATAGTAAAAACGTTATATTCTTGTTATATTCTTTATTCTTCATCGATAGAATATAAAATCAATGAAATTGAACGAGATTTCAAGTTTCCGTTTTTCGACGATACGCGTATATGAGCGAAAAATCGTATATAGGATATGAAAGAATGTTAAAAACTTTGATTCCAATATAAAATAGTTGTTTGATCTTATGAAATGCAATGTTCTGAATCGATTGGTAACATTTTTCTAACTGTGGCACAAGTATTATTAAAGATTTCACGATTTTATCTTCGCATATACCGAAATTCGCGTATGTCGATTACGTTTTTCGACAATTATCATATGAAAACGCGTATTTAAACATAGTAAAAACGTTATATTCTTGTTATATTCTTTATTCTGCATTGATAGAATATGAAATCAATGAAATTGAACGAGATTTCAAGTTTTCGTTTTTCGACGATACGAGTATATGAGCGAAAAATCGTATATACGATATGAAAGAATGTTAAAATCTTTGATTCCAATATAAAATAGATGTTTGATCTTATGAAATGCAATGTTCTGAATCGATTGGTAACATTTTTCCAACTGTGGCACAAGTATTAAAGATTTCACGATTTTTTCTTCGCATAATCCGAAATTCGCGTATGTCGATTACGTTTTTCGACAATTATCATATGAAAACGCGTATTAAAACATAGTAAAAGCGTTATATTCTTGTTATATTCATTATTCTTCATCGATAGAATATAAAATCAATGAAATTGAACGAGATTTCAAGTTTCCGTTTTTCGACGATACGCTTATATGAGCGAAAAATCGTATATATGATATGAAATAATGTTAAAAACTTTGATTAAAATATAAAATAGTTGTTTGATCTTATGAAATGCAATGTTCTGAATCGATTGGTAACATTTTTCTAACTGTGGCACAAGTATTATTAAAGATTTCACGATTTTATCTTCGCATATACCGAAATTCGCGTATGTTGATTACGTTTTTCGACAATTATCATATGAAAACGCGTATTTAAACATAGTAAAAACGTTATATTCTTGTTATATTCTTTATTCTGCATTGATAGAATATGAAATCAATGAAATTGAACGAGATTTCAAGTTTTCGTTTTTCGACGATACGAGTATATGAGCGAAAAATCGTATATACGATATGAAAAAATGTTAAAATCTTTGATTCCAATATAAAATAGATGTTTGATCTTATGAAATGCAATGTTCTGAATCGATTGGTAACATTTTTCTAACTGTGGCACAAGTATTATTAAAGATTTCACGATTTTATCTTCGCATATACCGAAATTCGCGTATGTCGATTACGTTTTTCGACAATTATCATATGAAAACGCGTATTTAAACATAGTAAAAACGTTATATTCTTGTTATATTCTTTATTCTGCATTGATAGAATATGAAATCAATGAAATTGAACGAGATTTCAAGTTTTCGTTTTTCGACGATACGAGTATATGAGCGAAAAATCGTATATACGATATGAAAGAATGTTAAAATCTTTGATTCCAATATAAAATAGATGTTTGATCTTATGAAATGCAATGTTCTGAATCGATTGGTAACATTTTTCCAACTGTGGCACAAGTATTAAAGATTTCACGATTTTTTCTTCGCATAATCCGAAATTCGCGTATGTCGATTACGTTTTTCGACAATTATCATATGAAAACGCGTATTTAAACATAGTAAAAACGTTATATTCTTGTTATATTCTTTATTCTTCATCGATAGAATATAAAATCAATGAAATTGAACGAGATTTCAAGTTTCCGTTTTTCGACGATACGCTTATATGAGCGAAAAATCGTATATAGGATATGAAATAATGTTAAAAACTTTGATTCCAATATAAAATAGTTGTTTGATCTTATGAAATGCAATGTTCTGAATCGATTGGTAACATTTTTCTAACTGTGGCACAAGTATTATTAAAGATTTCACGATTTTATCTTCGCATATACCGAAATTCGCGTATGTCGATTACGTTTTTCGACAATTATCATATGAAAACGCGTATTTAAACATAGTAAAAACGTTATATTCTTGTTATATTCTTTATTCTGCATTGATAGAATATGAAATCAATGAAATTGAACGAGATTTCAAGTTTTCGTTTTTCGACGATACGAGTATATGAGCGAAAAATCGTATATACGATATGAAAGAATGTTAAAATCTTTGATTCCAATATAAAATAGATGTTTGATCTTAAGAAATGCAATGTTCTGAATCGATTGGTAACATTTTTCTAACTGTGGCACAAGTATTATTAAAGATTTCACGATTTTATCTTCGCATATACCGATATTCGCGTATGTCGATTACGTTTTTCGACAATTATCATATGATAACGCGTATTTAAACATAGTAAAAACGTTATATTCTTGTTATATTCTTTATTCTGCATCGATAGAATATAAAATCAATGAAATTGAACGAGATTTCAAGTTTTCGTTTTTCGACGATACGCGTATATGAGCGAAAAATCGTATATACGATATGAAAGAATGTTAAAAACTTTGATTCCAATATAAAATAGATTTTTGATCTTATGAAATGCAATGTTCTGATCGATTGATAACATTTTTCTAACTGTGGCACAAGTATTATTAAAGATTTCACGATTTTATCTTCGCATATACCGAAATTCGCGTATATCGTTTACGTTTTTCGACTATTATCATATGAAAACGCGTATTTAAACATAGTAAAAACGTTATATTCTTGTTATATTCTTTATTCTGCATCGATAGAATATAAAATCACTGACATTGAACGAGATTTCAAGTTTTCGTTTTTCGACGATACGCGTATATGAGCGAAAAATCGTATATACGATATGAAAGAATGTTAAAAACTTTGATTCCAATATAAAATAGATGTTTGATCTTATGAAATGCAATGTTCTGAATCGATTGGTGACATTTTTCTAACTGTGGCACAAGTATTATTAAAGATTTCACGATTTTATCTTCGCATATACCGAAATTCGCGTTTGTTGATTAGGTTTTTCGACAATTATCATATGAAAACGCGTATTTAAACATAGTAAAAACGTTATATTCTTGTTATATTCTTTATTCTGCATTGATAGAATATGAAATCAATGAAATTGAACGATATTTCAAGTTTTCGTTTTTCGACGATACGCGTATTTGAGCGAAAAATCGTATATACGAAATGAAAGAATGTTAAAAACTTTGATTCCAATATAAAATAGATGTTTGATCTTATGAAATGCAATGTTCTGAATCGATTGGTGACATTTTTCTAACTATGGCACAAGTATTATTAAAGATTTCACGATTTTATCTTCGCATATAACGAAATTCGCGTATGTCGATTAGGTTTTTCGACAATTATCATATGAAAACGCGTATTTAAACATAGTAAAAACGTTATATTCTTGTTATATTCTTTATTCTGCATCGATAGAATATAAAATCATTGAAATTGAACGAGATTTCTAGTTTTCGTTTTTCGACGAGTCGCGTATGAGCGAAAAATCGTATATACGATATGAAAGAATGTTAAAAACTTTGATTCAAATATAAAATAGATGTTTGATCTTATGAAATGCAATGTTCTGAATAGATTGGTAACATTTTTCTAACTGTGGCACAAGTATTATTAAAGATTTCACGATTTTATCTTCGCATATACCGAAATTCGCATATGTCGATTAGGTTTTTCGACAATTATCATATGAAAACGCGTATTTAAACTTAGTATAAACGTTATATTCTCGTTATATTCTTTATTCTGCATCGATAGAATATAAAATCAATGAAATTGAACGAGATTTCAACTTTTCGTTTTTCGACGATACGCGTATATGAGCGAAAAATCGTATATACGATATGAAAGAATGTTTAAAACTTTGATTCCAATATAAAACAGATGTTTGATCTTATGAAATGCAATGTTCTGAATCGATTGGAAACATTTTACTAACTGTGGCACAAGTATTATTTAAGATTTCACGATTTTATATTCGCATATACAGAAATTCGCGTATGTCGATTAGGTTTTTCGACAATTATCATATGAAAACGCGTATTTAAACATAGTAAAAACGTTATATTCTTGTTATATTCCTTATTCTGCATCGATAGAATATAAAATCATTGAAATTGAACGAGATTTCAAGTTTTCGTTTTTCGACGATACGCGTATATGAGCGAAAAATCGTATATTCGATATGAAAGAATATTAAAAACTTTGATTCCAATATAAAATAGATGTTTGATCTTATGAAATGCAATGTTCTGAATCGATTGGTGACATTTTTCTAACTGTGGCACAAGTATTATTAAAGATTTCACGATTTTATCTTCGCATATACCGAAATTCTCGTATGTCGAATACGTTTTTGGACAATTATCATATGAAAACGCGCATTTGAACATAGTAAAAACGTTATATTCTTGTTATATTCTTTATTCTGCATCGATAGAATATAAAATCAATGAAATTGAACGAGATTTCGACTTTTCGTTTTTCGACGATACGCGTATATGAGCGAAAAATCGTATATACGATATGAAAGAATGTTAAAAACTTTGATTCCAATATAAAATAGATGTTTGATCTTATGAAATGCAATGTTCTGAATCGATTGGTAACATTTTTCTAACTGTGGCACAAGTATTATTAAAGATTTCACGATTTTATCTTCGCATATACCGAAATTCGCGTATGTCGTTTACGTTTTTCGACAATTATCATATGAAAACGCGTATTTAAACATAGTAAAAACGTTATATTCTTGTTATATTCCTTATTCTGCATCGATAGAATATAAAATCATTGAAATTGAACGAGATTTCAAGTTTTCGTTTTTCGACGATACGCGTATATGAGCGAAAAATCGTATATTCGATATGAAAGAATATTAAAAACTTTGATTCCAATATAAAATAGATGTTTGATCTTATGAAATGCAATGTTCTGTATCGATTGGTAACATTTTTCTAACTGTGGCACAAGTATTATTAAAGATTTCACGATTTTATCTTCGCATATACCGAAATTCGCGTATGTCGATTACGTTTTTCGACAATTATCATATGAAAACGCGTATTTAAACATAGTAAAAACGTTATATTCTTGTTATATTCTTTATTCTGCATTGATAGAATATGAAATCAATGAAATTGAACGAGATTTCAAGTTTTCGTTTTTCGACGATACGAGTATATGAGCGAAAAATCGTATATACGATATGAAAGAATGTTAAAATCTTTGATTCCAATATAAAATAGATGTTTGATCTTAAGAAATGCAATGTTCTGAATCGATTGGTAACATTTTTCTAACTGTGGCACAAGTATTATTAAAGATTTCACGATTTTATCTTCGCATATACCGATATTCGCGTATGTCGATTACGTTTTTCGACAATTATCATATGATAACGCGTATTTAAACATAGTAAAAAACGTTATATTCTTGTTATATTCTTTATTCTGCATCGATAGAATATAAAATCAATGAAATTGAACGAGATTTCAAGTTTTCGTTTTTCGACGATACGCGTATATGAGCGAAAAATCGTATATACGATATGAAAGAATGTTAAAAACTTTGATTCCAATATAAAATAGATGTTTGATCTTATGAAATGCAATGTTCTGAATCGATTGGTAACATTTTTCTAACTGTGGCACAAGTATTATTAAAGATTTCACGATTTTATCTTCGCATATACCGAAATTCTCGTATGTCGAATACGTTTTTGGACAATTATCATATGAAAACGCGCATTTGAACATAGTAAAAACGTTATATTCTTGTTATATTCTTTATTCTGCATCGATAGAATATAAAATCAATGAAATTGAACGAGATTTCGACTTTTCGTTTTTCGACGATACGCGTATATGAGCGAAAAATCGTATATACGATATGAAAGAATGTTAAAAACTTTGATTCCAATATAAAATAGATGTTTGATCTTATGAAATGCAATGTTCTGAATCGATTGGTAACATTTTTCTAACTGTGGCACAAGTATTATTAAAGATTTCACGATTTTATCTTCGCATATACCGAAATTCGCGTATGTCGTTTACGTTTTTTCGACAATTATCATATGAAAACGCGTATTTAAACATAGTAAAAACGTTATATTCTTGTTATATTCCTTATTCTGCATCGATAGAATATAAAATCATTGAAATTGAACGAGATTTCAAGTTTTCGTTTTTCGACGATACGCGTATATGAGCGAAAAATCGTATATTCGATATGAAAAGAATATTAAAAACTTTGATTCCAATATAAAATAGATGTTTGATCTTATGAAATGCAATGTTCTGTATCGATTGGTAACATTTTTCTAACTGTGGCACAAGTATTATTAAAGATTTCACGATTTTATCTTCGCATATACCGAAATTCGCGTATGTCGATTACGTTTTTTCGACAATTATCATATGAAAAACGCGTATTTAAACATAGTAAAAACGTTATATTCTTGTTATATTCTTTTATTCTGCATTGATAGAATATAAAATCAATGAAATTGAACGAGATTTCAAGTTTTCGTTTTTCGACGATACGAGTATATGAGCGAAAAATCGTATATACGATATGAAAGAATGTTAAAATCTTTGATTCCAATATAAAATAGATGTTTGATCTTAAGAAATGCAATGTTCTGAATCGATTGGTAACATTTTTCTAACTGTGGCACAAGTATTATTAAAGATTTCACGATTTTATCTTCGCATATACCGATATTCGCGTATGTCGATTACGTTTTTCGACAATTATCATATGATAACGCGTATTTAAACATAGTAAAAACGTTATATTCTTGTTATATTCTTTATTCTGCATCGATAGAATATAAAATCAATGAAATTGAACGAGATTTCAAGTTTTCGTTTTTCGACGATACGCGTATATGAGCGAAAAATCGTATATACGATATGAAAGAATGTTAAAAACTTTGATTCCAATATAAAATAGATGTTTGATCTTATGAAATGCAATGTTCTGAATCGATTGGTAACATTTTTCTAACTGTGGCACAAGTATTATTAAAGATTTCACGATTTTATCTTCGCATATACCGAAATTCGCGTATGTCGTTTACGTTTTTCGACTATTATAATATGAAAACGCGTATTTAAACATAGTAAAAACGTTATATTCTTGTTATATTCTTTATTCTGCATCGATAGAATATAAAATCACTGAAATTGAACGAGATTTCAAGTTTTCGTTTTTCGACGATACGCGTATATGAGCGAAAAATCGTATATACGATATGAAAGAATGTTAAAAACTTTGATTCCAATATAAAATAGATGTTTGATCTTATGAAATGCAATGTTCTGTATCGATTGGTGACATTTTTCTAACTGTGGCACAAGTATTATTAAAGATTTCACGATTTTATCTTCGCATATACCGAAATTCGCGTTTGTTGATTAGGTTTTTCGACAATTATCATATGAAAACGCGTATTTAAACATAGTAAAAACGTTACATTCTTGTTATATTCTTTATTCTGCATTGATAGAATATGAAATCAATGAAATTGAACGAGATTTCAAGTTTTCGTTTTTCGACGATACGCGTATATGAGCGAAAAATCGTATATACGAAATGAAAGAATGTTAAAAACTTTGATTCCAATATAAAATAGATGTTTGATCTTATGAAATGCAATGTTCTGAATCGATTGGTGACATTTTTCTAACTATGGCACAAGTATTATTAAAGATTTCACGATTTAATCTTCGCATATAACGAAATTCGCGTATGTCGATTAGGTTTTTTCGACAATTATCATATGAAAACGCGTATTTAAACATAGTAAAAACGTTATATTCTTGTTATATTCTTTATTCTGCATCGATAGAATATAAAATCATTGAAATTGAACGAGATTTCTAGTTTTCGTTTTTCGACGAGTCGCGTATGAGCGAAAAATCGTATATACGATATGAAAGAATGTTAAAAACTTTGATTCAAATATAAAATAGATGTTTGATCTTATGAAATGCAATGTTCTGAATCGATTGGTAACATTTTTCTAACTGTGGCACAAGTATTATTAAAGATTTCACGATTTTATCTTCGCATATACCGAAATTCGCATATGTCGATTAGGTTTTTCGACAATTATCATATGAAAACGCGTATTTAAACATAGTAAAAACGTTATATTCTCGTTATATTCTTTATTCTGCATCGATAGAATATAAAATCAATGAAATTGAACGAGATTTCAAGTTTTCGTTTTTCGACGATACGCGTATATGAGCGAAAAATCGTATATTCGATATGAAAGAATGTTAAAAACTTTGATTCCAATATAAAATAGATGTTTGATCTTATGAAATGCAATGTTCTGTATCAATTGGTAACATTTTTCTAACTGTGGCACAAGTATTATTAAAGATTTCACGATTTTATCTTCGCATATACCGAAATTCGCGTATGTCGATTAGGTTTTTCGACAATTATCATATGAAAACTCGTATTTAAACATAGTAAAAATGTTATATTCTTGTTATATTCTTTATTCTGCATCGATAGAATATAAAATCAATGAAATTGAACGAGATTTCAAGTTTTCGTTTTTCGACGATACGCGTATATGAGCGAAAAATCGTATATACGATATGAAATAATGTTAAAAACTTTGATTCCAATATAAAATAGATGTTTGATCTTATGAAATGCAATGTTCTGAATCGATTGGTAACATTTTTCTAACTGTGGCACAAGTATTATTAAAGATTTCACGATTTTATCTTCGCTTATACCGAAATTCGCGTATGTCGTTTACGTTTTTCGACTATTATAATATGAAAACGCGTATTTAAACATAGTAAAAACGTTATATTCTTGTTATATTCTTTATTCTGCATCGATAGAATATAAAATCACTGAAATTGAACGAGATTTCAAGTTTTCGTTTTTCGACGATACGCGTATATGAGCGAAAAATCGTATATACGATATGAAAGAATGTTAAAAACTTTGATTCCAATATAAAACAGATGTTTGATCTTATGAAATGCAATGTTCTGAATCGATTGGTGACATTTTTCTAACTGTGGCACAAGTATTATTAAAGATTTCACGATTTTATCTTCGCATATACCGAAATTCTCGTATGTCGAATACGTTTTTGGACAATTATCATATGAAAACGCGCATTTGAACATAGTAAAAACGTTATATTCTTGTTATATTCTTTATTCTGCATCGATAGAATATAAAATCAATGAAATTGAACGAGATTTCGACTTTTCGTTTTTCGACGATACGCGTATATGAGCGAAAAATCGTATATACGATATGAAAGAATGTTAAAAACTTTGATTCCAATATAAAATAGATGTTTGATCTTATGAAATGCAATGTTCTGAATCGATTGGAAACATTTTTCTAACTGTGGCACAAGTATTATTAAAGATTTCACGATTTTATATTCGCATATACCGAAATTCGCGTATGTCGATTAGGTTTTTTCGACAATTATCATATGAAAACGCGTATTTAAACATAGTAAAAACGTTATATTCTTGTTATATTCCTTATTCTGCATCGATAGAATATAAAATCATTGAATTTGAACGAGATTTCAAGTTTTCGTTTTTCGACGATACGCGTATATGAGCGAAAAATCGTATATTCGATATGAAAGAATATTAAAAACTTTGATTCCAATATAAAATAGATGTTTGATCTTATGAAATGCAATGTTCTGTATCGATTGGTAACATTTTTCTAAATGTGGCACAAGTATTATTAAAGATTTCACGATTTTATCTTCGCATATACCGAAATTCGCGTATGTCGATTAGGTTTTTCGACAATTATCATATGAAAACGCGCATTTGAACATAGTCAAAACGTTATATTCTTGTTATATTCTTTATTCTGCATCGATAGAATATAAAATCAATGAAATTGAACGAGATTTCAACTTTTCGTGTTTCGACGATACGCGTATATGAGCAAAAAATCGTATATATGATATGAAAGAATGTTAAAAACTTTGATTCCAATATAAAATAGATGTTTGATCTTATGAAATGCAATGTTCTGAATAGATTGGTAACATTTTTCTAACTGTGGCACAAGTATTATTAAAGATTTCACGATTTTATCTTCGCATATACCGAAATTCGCATATGTCGATTAGGTTTTTCGACAATTATCATAAGAAAACGCGTATTTAAACATAGTAAAAACGTTATATTCTCGTTATATTCTTTATTCTGCATCGATAGAATATAAAATCAATGAAATTGAACGAGATTTCAAGTTTTTGTTTTTCGACGATACGCGTATATGAGCGAAAAATCGTATATACGATATGAAAGTATGTTAAAAACTTTGATTCCAATGTAAAATAGATGTTTGATCTTATGAAATGCAATGTTCTGTATCAATTGGTAACATTTTTCTAACTGTGGCACAAGTATTATTAAAGATTTCACGATTTTATCTTCGCATATACCGAAATTCGCGTATGTCGATTAGGTTTTTCGACAATTATCATATGAAAACTCGTATTTAAACATAGTAAAAATGTTATATTCTTGTTATATTCTTTATTCTGCATCGATAGAATATAAAATCAATGAAACTGAACGAGATTTCAAGTTTCCGTTTTTCGACGATACGCGTATATGAGCGAAAAATCGTATATACGATATGAAAGAATGTTAAAAACTTTGATTCCAATATAAAATAGATGTTTCATCTTATGAAATGCAATGTTCTGAATCGATTGGTAACATTTTTCTAACTGTGGCACAAGTATTATTAAAAATTTCACGATTTTATCTTCGCATATACGGAAATTCGCGTATGTCGATTACGTTTTTCGACAATTATCATATGAAAACGCGCATTTAAACATAGTAAAAACGTTATATTCTTGTTATATTCTTTATTCTGCATCGATAGAATATAAAATCATTGAAATTGAACGAGATTTCAACTTTTCGTTTTTCGACGATACGCGTAAATGAGCGAAAAATCGTATATAGGATATGAAAGAATGTTAAAAACTTTGATTCCAATATAAAATAGTTGTTTGATCTTATGAAATGCAATGTTCTGAATCGATTGGTAACATTTTTCTAACTGTGGCACAAGTATTATTAAAGATTTCACGATTTTATCTTCGCATATACCGAAATTCGCGTATGTCGATTACGTTTTTCGACAATTATCATATGAAAACGCGTATTCAAACATAGTAAAAACGTTATATTCTTGTTATATTCTTTATTCTGCATTGATAGAATATGAAATCAATGAAATTGAACGAGATTTCAAGTTTTCGATTTTCGACGATACGAGTATATGAGCGAAAAATCGTATATACGATATGAAAGAATGTTAAAATCTTTGATTCCAATATAAAATAGATGTTTGATCTTAAGAAATGCAATGTTCTGAATCGATTGGTAACATTTTTCTAACTGTGGCACAAGTATTATTAAAGATTTCACGATTTTATCTTCGCATATACCGATATTCGCGTATGTCGATTACGTTTTTCGACAATTATCATATGATAACGCGTATTTAAACATAGTAAAAACGTTATATTCTTGTTATATTCTTTATTCTGCATCGATAGAATATAAAATCAATGAAATTGAACGAGATTTCAAGTTTTCGTTTTTCGACGATACGCGTATATGAGCGAAAAATCGTATATACGATATGAAAGAATGTTAAAAACTTTGATTCCAATATAAAATAGATGTTTGATCTTATGAAATGCAATGTTCTGAATCGATTGGTAACATTTTTCTAACTGTGGCACAAGTATTATTAAAGATTTCACGATTTTATCTTCGCATATACCGAAATTCGCGTATGTCGTTTACGTTTTTCGACTATTATAATATGAAAACGCGTATTTAAACATAGTAAAAACGTTATATTCTTGTTATATTCTTTATTCTGCATCGATAGAATATAAAATCACTGAAATTGAACGAGATTTCAAGTTTTCGTTTTTCGACGATACGCGTATATGAGCGAAAAATCGTATATAAGATATGAAAGAATGTTAAAAACTTTGATTCCAATATAAAATAGATGTTTGATCTTATGAAATGCAATGTTCTGAATCGATTGGTGACATTTTTCTAACTGTGGCACAAGTATTATTAAAGATTTCACGATTTTATCTTCGCATATACCGAAATTCGCGTTTGTTGATTAGGTTTTTCGACAATTATCATATGAAAACGCGTATTTAAACATAGTAAAAACGTTACATTCTTGTTATATTCTTTATTCTGCATTGATAGAATATGAAATCAATGAAATTTAACGAGATTTCAAGTTTTCGTTTTTCGACGATACGCGTATATGAGCGAAAAATCGTATATACGAAATGAAAGAATGTTAAAAACTTTGATTCCAATATAAAATAGATGTTTGATCTTATGAAATGCAATGTTCTGAATCGATTGGTGACATTTTTCTAACTATGGCACAAGTATTATTAAAGATTTCACGATTTAATCTTCGCATATAACGAAATTCGCGTATGTCGATTAGGTTTTTCGAAAATTATCATATGAAAACGCGTATTTAAACATAGTAAAAACGTTATATTCTTGTTATATTCTTTATTCTGCATCGATAGAATATAAAATCATTGAAATTGAACGAGATTTCTAGTTTTCGTTTTTCGACGAGTCGCGTATGAGCGAAAAATCGTATATACGATATGAAAGAATGTTAAAAACTTTGATTCAAATATAAAATAGATGTTTGATCTTATGAAATGCAATGTTCTGAATAGATTGGTAACATTTTTCTAACTGTGGCACAAGTATTATTAAAGATTTCACGATTTTATCTTCGCATATACCGAAATTCGCATATGTCGATTACGTTTTTTCGACAATTATCATATGAAAACGCGTATTTAAATATAGTAAAAACGTTATATTCTCGTTATATTCTTTATTCTGCATCGATAGAATATAAAATCAATGAAATTGAACGAGATTTCAAGTTTTCGTTTTTCGACGATACGCGTATATGAGCGAAAAATCGTATATTCGATATGAAAGAATGTTAAAAACTTTGATTCCAATATAAAATAGATGTTTGATCTTATGTAATGCAATGTTCTGTATCAATTGGTAACATTTTTCTAACTGTGGCACAAGTATTATTAAAGATTTCACGATTTTATCTTCGCATATACCGAAATTCGCGTATGTCGATTAGGTTTTTCGACAATTATCATATGAAAACTCGTATTTAAACATAGTAAAAATGTTATATTCTTTTTATATTCTTTATTCTGCATCGATAGAATATAAAATCAATGAAATTGAACGAGATTTCAAGTTTTCGTTTTTCGACGATACGCGTATATGAGCGAAAAATCGTATATACGATATGAAAGAATGTTAAAAACTTTGATTCCAATATAAAATAGATGTTTGATCTTATGAAATGCAATGTTCTGAATCGATTGGTAACATTTTTCTAACTGTGGCACAAGTATTATTAAAGATTTCACGATTTTATCTTCGCATATACCGAAATTCGCGTATGTCGTTTACGTTTCTCGACTATTATAATATGAAAACGCGTATTTAAACATAGTAAAAACGTTATATTCTTGTTATATTCTTTATTCTGCATCGATAGAATATAAAATCACTGAAATTGAACGAGATTTCAAGTTTTCGTTTTTCGACGATACGCGTATATGAGCGAAAAATCGTATATACGATATGAAAGAATGTTAAAAACTTTGATTCCTATATAAAATAGATGTTTGATCTTATGAAATGCAATGTTCTGAATCGATTGGTGACATTTTTCTAACTGTGGCACAAGTATTATTAAAGATTTCACGATTTTATCTTCGCATATACCGAAATTCGCGTTTGTTGATTAGGTTTTTCGACAATTATCATATGAAAAGTCGTATTTAAACATAGTAAAAATGTTATATTCTTGTTATATTCTTTATTCTGCATCGATAGAATATAAAATCAATCAAATTGAACGAGATTTCAAGTTTTCGTTTTTCGACGATACGCGTATATGAGCGAAAAATCGTATATACGATATGAATGAATGTTAAAAACTTTGATTCCAATATAAAATAGATGTTTGATCTTATGAAATGCAATGTTCTGAATAGATTGGTAACATTTTTCTAACTGTGGCACAAGTATTATTAAAGATTTCACGATTTTATCTTCGCATATACCGAAATTCGCATATGTCGATTAGGTTTTTCGACAATTTTCATATGAAAACGCGTATTTAAACATAGTAAAAACGTTATATACTCGTTATATTCTTTATTCTGCATCGATAGAATATAAAATCAATGAAATTGAACGAGATTTCAAGTTTTCGTTTTTCGACGATACGCGTATATGAGCGGAAAATCGTATATTCGATATGAAAGAATGTTAAAAACTTTGATTCCAATATAAAATAGATGTTTGATCTTATGAAATGCAATGTTCTGTATCAATTGGTAACATTTTTCTAACTGTGGCACAAGTATTATTAAAGATTTCACGATTTTATCTTCGCATATACCGAAATTCGCGTATGTCGATTAGGTTTTTCGACAATTATCATATGAAAAGCCGTATTTAAACATAGTAAAAACGTTATATTCTTGTTATATTCTTTATTCTGCATCGATAGAATATAAAATCAATCAAATTGAACGAGATTTCAAGTTTTCGTTTTTCGACGATACGCGTATATGAGCGAAAAATCGTATATACGATATGAAAGAATGTTAAAAACTTTGATTCCAATATAAAATAGATGTTTGATCTTATGAAATGCAATGTTCTGAATCGATTGGTAACATTTTTCTAACTGTGGCACAAGTATTATTAAAGATTTCACGATTTTATCTTCGCATATACCGAAATTCGCGTATGTCGTTTACGTTTTTCGACTATTATAATATGAAAACGCGTATTTAAACATAGTAAAAACGTTATATTCTTGTTATATTCTTTATTCTGCATCGATAGAATATAAAATCACTGAAATTGAACGAGATTTCAAGTTTTCGATTTTCGACGATACGCGTATATGAGCGAAAAATCGTATATACGATATGAAAGAATGTTAAAAACTTTGATTCCAATATAAAATAGATGTTTGATCTTATGAAATGCAATGTTCTGAATCGATTGGTGACATTTTTCTAACTGTGGCACAAGTATTATTAAAGATTTCACGATTTTATCTTCGCATATACCGAAATTCGCGTTTGTTGATTAAGTTTTTCGACAATTATCATATGAAAACGCGTATTTAAACATAGTAAAAACGTTACATTCTTGTTATATTCTTTATTCTGCATTTATAGAATATGAAATCAATGAAATTGAACGAGATTTCAAGTTTTCGTTTTTCGACGATACGCGTATATGAGCGAAAAATCGTATATACGAAATGAAAGAATGTTAAAAACTTTGATTCCAATATAAAATAGATGTTTGATCTTATGAAATGCAATGTTCTGAATCGATTGGTGACATTTTTCTAACTATGGCACAAGTATTATTAAAGATTTCACGATTTTATCTTCGCATATAACGAAATTCGCGTATGTCGATTAGGTTTTTCGACAATTATCATATGAAAACGCGTATTTAAACATAGTAAAAACGTTATATTCTTGTTATATTCTTTATTCTGCATCGATAGAATATAAAATCATTGAAATTGAACGAGATTTCTAGTTTTCGTTTTTCGACGAGTCGCGTATGAGCGAAAAATCGTATATACGATATGAAAGAATGTTAAAAACTTTGATTCAAATATAAAATAGATGTTTGATCTTATGAAATGCAATGTTCTGAATAGATTGGTAACATTTTTCTAACTGTGGCACAAGTATTATTAAAGATTTCACGATTTTATCTTCGCATATACCGAAATTCGCATATGTCGATTACGTTTTTCGACAATTATCATATGAAAACGCGTATTTAAATATAGTAAAAACGTTATATTCTCGTTATATTCTTTATTCTGCATCGATAGAATATAAAATCAATGAAATTGAACGAGATTTCAAGTTTTCGTTTTTCGACGATACGCGTATATGAGCGAAAAATCGTATATTCGATATGAAAGAATGTTAAAAACTTTGATTCCAATATAAAATAGATGTTTGATCTTATGAAATGCAATGTTCTGTATCAATTGGTAACATTTTTCTAACTGTGGCACAAGTATTATTAAAGATTTCACGATTTTATCTTCGCATATACCGAAATTCGCGTATGTCGATTAGGTTTTTCGACAATTATCATATGAAAACTCGTATTTAAACATAGTAAAAATGTTATATTCTTTTTATATTCTTTATTCTGCATCGATAGAATATAAAATCAATGAAATTGAACGAGATTTCAAGTTTTCGTTTTTCGACGATACGCGTATATGAGCGAAAAATCGTATATACGATATGAAAGAATGTTAAAAACTTTGATTCCAATATAAAATAGATGTTTGATCTTATGAAATGCAATGTTCTGAATCGATTGGTAACATTTTTCTAACTGTGGCACAAGTATTATTAAAGATTTCACGATTTTATCTTCGCATATACCGAAATTCGCGTATGTCGTTTACGTTTTTCGACTATTATAATATGAAAACGCGTATTTAAACATAGTAAAAACGTTATATTCTTGTTATATTCTTTATTCTGCATCGATAGAATATAAAATCACTGAAATTGAACGAGATTTCAAGTTTTCGTTTTTCGACGATACGCGTATATGAGCGAAAAATCGTATATACGATATGAAAGAATGTTAAAAACTTTGATTCCTATATAAAATAGATGTTTGATCTTATGAAATGCAATGTTCTGAATCGATTGGTGACATTTTTCTAACTGTGGCACAAGTATTATTAAAGATTTCACGATTTTATCTTCGCATATACCGAAATTCGCGTTTGTTGATTAGGTTTTTCGACAATTATCATATGAAAAGTCGTATTTAAACATAGTAAAAATGTTATATTCTTGTTATATTCTTTATTCTGCATCGATAGAATATAAAATCAATCAAATTGAACGAGATTTCAAGTTTTCGTTTTTCGACGATACGCGTATATGAGCGAAAAATCGTATATACGATATGAAAGAATGTTAAAAACTTTGATTCCAATATAAAATAGATGTTTGATCTTATGAAATGCAATGTTCTGAATAGATTGGTAACATTTTTCTAACTGTGGCACAAGTATTATTAAAGATTTCACGATTTTATCTTCGCATATACCGAAATTCGCATATGTCGATTAGGTTTTTCGACAATTTTCATATGAAAACGCGTATTTAAACATAGTAAAAACGTTATATACTCGTTATATTCTTTATTCTGCATCGATAGAATATAAAATCAATGAAATTGAACGAGATTTCAAGTTTTCGTTTTTCGACGATACGCGTATATGAGCGGAAAATCGTATATTCGATATGAAAGAATGTTAAAAACTTTGATTCCAATATAAAATAGATGTTTGATCTTATGAAATGCAATGTTCTGTATCAATTGGTAACATTTTTCTAACTGTGGCACAAGTATTATTAAAGATTTCACGATTTTATCTTCGCATATACCGAAATTCGCGTATGTCGATTAGGTTTTTCGACAATTATCATATGAAAAGTCGTATTTAAACATAGTAAAAACGTCATATTCTTGTTATATTCTTTATTCTGCATCGATAGAATATAAAATCAATCAAATTGAACGAGATTTCAAGTTTTCGTTTTTCGACGATACGCGTATATGAGCGAAAAATCGTATATACGATATGAAAGAATGTTAAAAACTTTGATTCCAATATAAAATAGATGTTTGATCTTATGAAATGCAATGTTCTGAATCGATTGGTAACATTTTTCTAACTGTGGCACAAGTATTATTAAAGATTTCACGATTTTATCTTCGCATATACCGAAATTCGCGTATGTCGTTTACGTTTTTCGACTATTATAATATGAAAACGCGTATTTAAACATAGTAAAAACGTTATATTCTTGTTATATTCTTTATTCTGCATCGATAGAATATAAAATCACTGAAATTGAACGAGATTTCAAGTTTTCGATTTTCGACGATACGCGTATATGAGCGAAAAATCGTATATACGATATGAAAGAATGTTAAAAACTTTGATTCCAATATAAAATAGATGTTTGATCTTATGAAATGCAATGTTCTGAATCGATTGGTGACATTTTTCTAACTGTGGCACAAGTATTATTAAAGATTTCACGATTTTATCTTCGCATATACCGAAATTCTCGTTTGTTGATTAAGTTTTTCGACAATTATCATATGAAAACGCGTATTTAAACATAGTAAAAACGTTATATTCTTGTTATATTCTTTATTCTGCATTTATAGAATATGAAATCAATGAAATTGAACGAGATTTCAAGTTTTCGTTTTTCGACGATACGCGTATATGAGCGAAAAATCGTATATACGAAATGAAAGAATGTTAAAAACTTTGATTCCAATATAAAATAGATGTTTGATCTTATGAAATGCAATGTTCTGAATCGATTGGTGACATTTTTCTAACTATGGCACAAGTATTATTAAAGATTTCACGATTTTATCTTCGCATATAACGAAATTCGCGTATGTCGATTAGGTTTTTCGACAATTATCATATGAAAACGCGTATTTAAACATAGTAAAAACGTTATATTCTCGTTATATTCTTTATTCTGCATCGATAGAATATAAAATCAATGAAATTGAACGAGATTTCAAGTTTTCGTTTTTCGACGATACGCGTATATGAGCGAAAAATCGTATATTCGATATGAAAGAATGTTAAAAACTTTGATTCCAATATAAAATAGATGTTTGATCTTATGAAATGCAATGTTCTGTATCAATTGGTAACATTTTTCTAACTGTGGCACAAGTATTATTAAAGATTTCACGATTTTATCTTCGCATATACCGAAATTCGCGTATGTCGATTAGGTTTTTCGACAATTATCATATGAAAACTCGTATTTAAACATAGTAAAAATGTTATATTCTTGTTATATTCTTTATTCTGCATCGATAGAATATAAAATCAATGAAATTGAACGAGATTTCAAGTTTTCGTTTTTCGACGATACGCGTATATGAGCGAAAAATCGTATATACGATATGAAAGAATGTTAAAAACTTTGATTCCAATATAAAATAGATGTTTGATCTTATGAAATGCAATGTTCTGAATCGATTGGTAACATTTTTCTAACTGTGGCACAAGTATTATTAAAGATTTCACGATTTTATCTTCGCATATACCGAAATTCGCGTATGTCGTTTACGTTTTTCGACTATTATAATATGAAAACGCGTATTTAAACATAGTAAAAACGTTATATTCTTGTTATATTCTTTATTCTGCATCGATAGAATATAAAATCACTGAAATTGAACTAGATTTCAAGTTTTCGTTTTTCGACGATACGCGTATATGAGCGAAAAATCGTATATACGATATGAAAGAATGTTAAAAACTTTGATTCCTATATAAAATAGATGTTTGATCTTATGAAATGCAATGTTCTGAATCGATTGGTGACATTTTTCTAACTGTGGCACAAGTATTATTAAAGATTTCACGATTTTATCTTCGCATATACCGAAATTCGCGTTTGTTGATTAGGTTTTTCGACAATTATCATATGAAAACGCGTATTTAAACATAGTAAAAACGTTACATTCTTGTTATATTCTTTATTCTGCATTGATAGAATATGAAACCAATGAAATTGAACGAGATTTCAAGTTTTCGTTTTTCGACGATACGCGTATATGAGCGAAAAATCGTATATACGAAATGAAAGAATGTTAAAAACTTTGATTCCAATATAAAATAGATGTTTGATCTTATGAAATGCAATGTTCTGTATCAATTGGTAACATTTTTCTAACTGTGGCACAAGTATTATTAAAGATTTCACGATTTTATCTTCGCATATACCGAAATTCGCGTATGTCGATTAGGTTTTTCGACAATTATCATATGAAAACGCGTATTTAAACATAGTAAAAACGTTATATTCTTGTTATATTCTTTATTCTGCATCGATAGAATATAAAATAATTGAAATTGAACGAGATTTCTAGTTTTCGTTTTTCGACGAGTCGCGTATGAGCGAAAAATCGTATATACGATATGAAAGAATGTTAAAAACTTTGATTCAAATATAAAATAGATGTTTGATCTTATGAAATGCAATGTTCTGAATCGATTGGAAACATTTTACTAACTGTGGCACAAGTATTATTAAAGATTTCACGATTTTATATTCGCATATACCGAAATTCGCGTATGTCGATTAGGTTTTTCGACAATTATCATATGAAAACGCGTATTTAAACATAGTAAAAACGTTATATTCTTGTTATATTCCTTATTCTGCATCGATAGAATATAAAATCAATGAAATTGAACGAGATTTCAAGTTTCCGTTTTTCGACGATACGCGTATATGAGCGAAAAATCGTATATACGATATGAAAGAATGTTAAAAACTTTGATTCCAATATAAAATAGATGTTTCATCTTATGAAATGCAATGTTCTGAATCGATTGGTGACATTTTTCTAACTGTGGCACAAGTATTATTAAAGATTTCACGATTTCATCTTCGCATATACCGAAATTCTCGTATGTCGAATACGTTTTTGGACAATTATCATATGAAAACGCGCATTTGAACATAGTAAAAACGTTATATTCTTGTTATATTCTTTATTCTGCATCGATAGAATATAAAATCAATGAAATTGAACGAGATTTCAACTTTTCGTGTTTCGACGATACGCGTATATGAGCAAAAAATCGTATATATGATATGAAAGAATGTTAAAAACTTTGATTCCAATATAAAATAGATGTTTGATCTTATGAAATGCAATGTTCTGAATAGATTGGTAACATTTTTCTAACTGTGGCACAAGTATTATTAAAGATTTCACGATTTTATCTTCGCATATACCGAAATTCTCGTATGTCGAATACTTTTTTGGACAATTATCATATGAAAACGCGCATTTGAACATAGTAAAAACGTTATATTCTTGTTATATTCTTTATTCTTCATCGATAGAATATAAAATCAATGAAATTGAACGAGATTTCAACTTTTCGTTTTTCGACGATACGCGTATATGAGCGAAAAATCGTATATACGATATGAAAGAATGTTAAAAACTTTGATTCCAATATAAAACAGATGTTTGATCTTATGAAATGCAATGTTCTGAATCGATTGGAAACATTTTACTAACTGTGGCACAAGTATTATTAAAGATTTCACGATTTTATATTCGCATATACCGAAATTCGCGTATGTCGATTAGGTTTTTCGACAATTATCATATGAAAACGCGTATTTAAACATAGTAAAAACGTTATATTCTTGTTATATTCCTTATTCTGCATCGATAGAATATAAAATCATTGAAATTGAACGAGATTTCAAGTTTTCGTTTTTCGACGATACGCGTATATGAGCGAAAAATCGTATATTCGATATGAAAGAATATTAAAAACTTTGATTCCAATATAAAATAGATGTTTGATCTTATGAAATGCAATGTTCTGAATCGATTGGTGACATTTTTCTAACTGTGGCACAAGTATTATTAAAGATTTCACGATTTTATCTTCGCATATACCGAAATTCTCGTATGTCGAATACGTTTTTGGACAATTATCATATGAAAACGCGCATTTGAACATAGTAAAAACGTTATATTCTTTGTATATTCTTTATTCTGCATCGATAGAATATAAAATCAATGAAATTGAACGAGATTTCGACTTTTCGTTTTTCGACGATACGCGTATATGAGCGAAAAATCGTTTCTACGATATGAAAGAATGTTAAAAACTTTGAGTCCAATATAAAATAGATGTTTGATCTTATGAAATGCAATGTTCTGAATCGATTGGTAACATTTTTCTAACTGTGGCACAAGTATTATTAAAGATTTCACGATTTTATCTTCGCATATACCGAAATTCTCGTATGTCGAATACGTTTTTGGACAATTATAATATGAAAACGCGCATTTGAACATAGTAAAAACGTTATATTCTTGTTATATTCTTTATTCTTCATCGATAGAATATAAAATCAATGAAATTGAACGAGATTTCAACTTTTCGTTTTTCGACGATACGCGTATATGAGCGAAAAATCGTATATATGATATGAAAGAATGTTAAAAACTTTGATTCCAATATAAAATAGATGTTTGATCTTATGAAATGCAATGTTCTGAATCGATTGGTGACATTTTTCTAACTATGGCACAAGTATTATTAAAGATTTCACGATTTTATCTTCGCATATAACGAAATTCGCGTATGTCGATTAGGTTTTTCGACAATTATCATATGAAAACGCGTATTTAAACATAGTAAAAACGTTATATTCTTGTTATATTCTTTATTCTGCATCGATAGAATATAAAATCATTGAAATTGAACGAGATTTCTAGCTTTCGTTTTTCGACGAGTCGCGTATGAGCGAAAAATCGTATATACGATATGAAAGAATGTTAAAAACTTTGATTCCAATATAAAATAGATGTTTGATCTTATGAAATGCAATGTTCTGAATCGATTGGTAACATGTTTCTAACTGTGGCACAAGTATTATTAAAGATTTCACGATTTTATCTTCGCATATACCGAAATTCGCGTATATCGATTACGTTATTCGACAATTATCATATGAAAACGCGTATTTAAACATAGTAAAAACGTTATATTCTTGTTTTATTCTTTATTCTGGATCGATAGAATATAAAATCAATGAAATTGAACGAGATTTCACTTTTCGTTTTTCGACGATACGCGTATATGAGCGAAAAATCGTATATACGATATGAAAGTATGTTAAAAACTTTGATTCCAATATAAAATAGATGTTTGATCTTATGAAATGCAATGTTCTGAATCGATTGGTAACATGTTTCTAACTGTGGCACAAGTATTCTTAAAGATTTCACGATTTTATCTTCGCATATACCGAAATTCGCGTATATCGATTACGTTTTTCGACAATTATCATATGAAAACGCGTATTTAAACATAGTGAAAACGTTATTTTCTTGTTTTATTCTTTATTCTGCATCGATAGAATATAAAATGAATGAAATTGATCGAGATTTCAAGTTTTCGTTTTTCGACGATACGCGTATATGAGCGAAAAATCGTATATACGATATGAAAGAATGTTAAAAACTTTGATTCCAATATAAAATAGATGTTTGATCTTATGAAATGCAATGTTCTGAATCGATTGGTAACATTTTTCTAACTGTGGCACAAGTATTATTAAAGATTTCACGATTTTATCGTCGCATATACCGATATTCGCGTATGTCGATTACGTTTTTCGACAATTATCATATGAAAACGCGTATTTAAACATAGTAGAAACGTTATATTCTTGTTATATTCTTTATTCTGCATCGATAGAATATAAAATCATTGAAATTGAACGAGATTTCAAGCTTTCGTTTTTCGACGATACGCTTATATGAGCGAAAAATCGTATATACGATATGAAAGAATGTCAAAATCTTTGATTCCAATATAAAATAGATGTTTGATCTTATGAAATGCAATGTTCTGAATCGATTGGTAACACTTTTCTAACTGTGGCACAAGTATTATTAAAGATTTCACGATTTTAACTTCGCATATACCGAAATTCGCGTATGTCGATCATGTTTTTCGACAATTATCATAAAAAAACGCGTATTTAAACATTGTAAAAACGTTATATTCTTGTTATATTCTTTATTCTGCATCGATAGAATATAAAATCATTGAAATTGAACGAGATTTCAAGTTTTCGTTTTTCGACGATACGCGTATATGAGCGAAAAATCGTACATACGATATGAAAGAATGTTAAAAACTTTGATTCCAATATAAAATAGATGTTTGATCTTATGAAATGCAATGATCTGAATCGTTTGGTAAGATTTTTCTAACTGTGGCACAAGTATTATTAAAGATTTCACGATTTTATCATCGCATATACCGAAATTCGCGTATGTCGTTTACGTTTTTCGACAATTATCATATGAAAACGCGTATTTAAACATAGTAAAAACGTTATATTCTTGTTATATTCTTTATTCTACATCGATAGAATATAAAATCATTGAAATTGAACGAGATTTCAAGTTTTCGTTTTTCGACGATACGCGTATATGAGCGAAAAATCGTATATACGATTTGAAAGAATGTTAAAAACTTTGATTCCAATATAAAATAGATGTTTGATCTTATGAAATGCAATGTTCTGAATCGATTGGTAACATTTTTCTAACTGTAGCACAAGTATTATTAAAGATTTCACGATTTTATCGTCGCATATACCGAAATTCGCGTATGTCGATTAGGTTTTTCGACAATTATCATATGAAAGCGCGTATTTATACATAGTAAAAACGTTATATTCTCGTTACATTCTTTATTCTGCATCGATAGAATATAAAATCAATGAAATTGAACGAGATTTCAAGTTTTCGTTTTTCGACGATACGCGTTTATGAGCGAAAAATCGTATATACGATATGAAAGAATGTCAAAATCTTTGATTCCAATATAAAATAGATGTTTGATCTTATGAAATGCAATGTTCTGAATCGATTGGTAACACTTTTCTAACTGTGGCACAAGTATTATTAAAGATTTCACGATTTTATCTTCGCATATACCGTAATTTGCGTATGTCGATTACGTTTTTCGACAATTATCATATGAAAACGCGTATTTAAACATAGTAAAAACGTTATATTCTTGTTATATTCTTTATTCTGCATCGATAGAATATAAAATCAATGAAATTGAACGAGATTTCAAGTTTTCGTTTTTCGACGATACGCGTATATGAGCGAAAAATCGTATATACGATATGAAAGTATGTTAAAAACTTTGATTCCAATATAAATTAGATGTTTGATCTTATGAAATGCAATGTTCTGAATCGATTGGTAACATTTTTCTAACTGGGGCACAAGTTTTATTAAAGATTTCACGATTTTATCTTCGCAAATACCGAAATTCGCGTATGTCGATTACGTTTTTCGACAATTATCATATGAAAACGCGTATTTAAACATAGTAAAAACGTTATATTCTTGTTATATTCTTTATTCTACATCGATAGAATATAAAATCATTGAAATTGAACGAGATTTCAAGTTTTCGTTTTTCGACGATACGCGTATATGAGCGAAAAATCGTATATACGATATGAAAGTATGTTAAAAACTTTGATTCCAATATAAATTAGATGTTTGATCTTATGAAATGCAATGTTCTGAATCGATTGGTAACATTTTTCTAACTGTGGCACAAGTTTTATTAAAGATTTCACGATTTTATCTTCGAAAATACCGAAATTCGCGTATGTCGATTACGTTTTTCGACAATTATCATATGAAAACGCGTATTTAAACATAGTAAAAACATTATATTCTTGTTATATTCTTTATTCTACATCGATAGAATATAAAATCATTGAAATTGAACGAGATTTCAAGTTTTCGTTTTTCGACGATACGCGTATATGAGCGAAAAATCGTATATACGATTTGAAAGAATGTTAAAAACTTTGATTCCAATATAAAATAGATGTTTGATCTTATGAAATGCAATGTTCTGAATCGATTGGTAACATTTTTCTAACTGTGGCACAAGTATAATTAAAGATTTCACGATTTTATCTTCGCATATACCGAAATTCGCGTATGTGGATTAGGTTTTTCGACAATTATCATATGAAAACGCGTATTTAAACATAGTAGAAACGTTATATTCTTGTTATATTCTTTATTCTGCATCGATAGAATATAAAATCATTGAAATTGAACGAGATTTCAACTTTTCGTTTTTCGACGATACGCGTATATGAGCGAAGAATCGTATATACGATATGAAAGAATGTTAAAAACTTTGATTCCAATATAAAATAGATGTTTGATCTTATGAAATGCAATGTTCTGAATCGATTGATAACATTTTTCTAATTGTGGCACAAGTATTATTAAAGATTTCACGATTTTATCTTCGCATATACCGAAATTCGCGTATGTCGATTACGTTTTTCGACAATTATCATACGATAGCGCGTATTTATAAATAGTAAAAACGTTATATTCTTGTTATATCCTTTATTCTGCATCGATAGAATATAAAATCAATGAAATTGAACGAGATTTCAAGATTTCGTTTTTCGACGATACGCGTATATGAGCGAAAAATCGTATATACGATTTGAAAGAATGTTAAAAACTTTGATTCCAATATAAAATAGATGTTTGATCCTATGAAATGCAATGTTCTGAATCGATTGGTAACATTGTTCTAACTGTGGCACAAGTATTATTAAAGATTTCACGATTTTATCGTCGCATATACCGAAATTCGCGTATGTCGATTACGTTTTTCGACAATTATCATATGAAAGCGCGTATTTTTACATAGTAAAAACGTTATATTCTCGTTATATTCATTATTCTGCATCGATAGAATATAAAATCAATGAAATTGAACGAGATTTCAAGTTTTCGTTTTTCGACGATACGCGTATATGAGCGAAAAATCGTATATACGATATGAAAAAATGTCAAAATCTTTGATTCCAATATAAGATAGATGTTTGATCTTATGAAATGCAATGTTCTGAATCGATTGGTAACATTTTTCTAACTGTGGCACAAGTATTATTAAAGATTTCACGATTTTATCTTCGCATATACCGAAATTCGCGTATGTCGATTACGTTTTTCGACAATTATCATATGAAAGCGCGTATTTATACATAGTAAAAACGTTATATTCTTGTTATATTCTTTATTCTGCATCGATAGAATATAAAATCATTGAAATTGAACGAGATTTCAAGTTTTCGATTTTCGACGATACGCGTATATGAGCGAAAAATCGTATATACGATATGAAAGTATGTTAAAAACTTTGATTCTAATATAAAATAGATGTTTGATATTATGAAATGCAATGTTCTGAATCGATTGGTAACATTTTTCTAACTGTGGCACAAGTATAATTAAAGATTTCACGATTTTATCTTCGCATATACCGAAATTCGCGTATGTGGATTAGGTTTTTCGACAATTATCATATGAAAACGCGTATTTAAACTTAGTAGAAACGTTATATTCTTGTTATATTCTTTATTCTGCATCGATAGAATATAAAATCATTGAAATTGAACGAGATTTCAACTTTTCGTTTTTCGACGATACGCGTATATAAGCGAAAAATCGTATATACGATATGAAAGAATGTTAAAAACTTTGATTCCAATATAAAATAGATGCTTGATCTTATGAAATGCAATGTTCTGATTCGATTGGTAACATTTTTCTAACTGTGGCACAATTATTATTAAAGATTTCGCGATTTTATCTTCGCATATACCGCAATTCGCGTATGTCGATAAGGTTTTTCGACAATTATCATATGAAAACGCGTATTTAAACATAGTAAAAACGTCATATTCTTGTTATATTCTTTATTCTGGATCGATAGAATATAAAATCAATGAAATTGAACGAGATTTCAAGTTTTCGTTTTTCGACGATACGCGTATATGAGCGAAATATCATATATACAAGATGAAAGAAAGTAAAAAACTATGATTCCAATGTAAAATAGATGTTTGATCTTATGAAATGCAATGTTCTGAATCGATTGGTAACATTTTTCTAACTGTGGCACAAGTATTATTAATGATTTCACGATTTTATCTTCGCATATACCGAAATTCGCGTATGTCGATTACGTTTTTCGACAATTATCATATGAAAGCACGTATTTATACATAGTAAAAACGTTATATTCTTGTTATATTCTTTATTCTGCATCGATAGAATATAAAATCAATGAAATTGAACGAGATTTCAAGTTTTCGTTTTTCGACGATACGCGTATATGAGCGAAAAATCGTATATACGATATGAAAGTATGTTAAAAACTTTGATTCTAATATAAAATGGATGTTTGATATTATGAAATGCAATGTTCTGAATCGATTGGTAACATTTTTCTAACTGTGGCACAAGTATAATTAAAGATTTCACGATTTTATCTTCGCATATACCGAAATTCGCGTATGTGGATTAGGTTTTTCGACAATTATCATATGAAAACGCGTATTTAAACATAGTAGAAACGTTATATTCTTGTTATATTCTTTATTCTGCATCGATAGAATATAAAATCATTGAAATTGAACGAGATTTCAACTTTTCGTTTTTCGACGATACGCGTATATGAGCGAAGAATCGTATATACGATATGAAAGAATGTTAAAAACTTTGATTCCAATATAAAATAGATGTTTGATCTTATGAAATGCAATGTTCTGAATCGATTGGTAACATTTTTCTAACTGTGGCACAAGTATTATTAAAGATTTCACGATTTTATCTTCGCATATACCGAAATTCGCGTATGTCGTTTACGTTTTTCGACAACTATCATATGAAAACGCGTATTTAAACATAGTAAAAACGTTATATTCTTGTTATATTCTTTATTCTACATCGATAGAATATAAAATCATTGAAATTGAACGAGATTTCAAGTTTTCGTTTTTCGACGATACGCGTATATGAGCGAAATATCATATATACAATATGAAAGAATGTAAAAAACTATGATTCCAATGTAAAATAGATGTTTGATCTTATGAAATGCAATGTTCTGAATCGATTGGTAACATTTTTCTAACTGTGGCACAAGTATTATTAATGATTTCACGATTTTATCTTCGCATATACCGAAATTCGCGTATGTCGATTACGTTTTTCGACAATTATCATATGAAAGCACGTATTTATACATAGTAAAAACGTTATATTCTTGTTATATTCTTTATTCTGCATCGATAGAATATAAAATCAATGAAATTGAACGAGATTTCAAGTTTTCGTTTTTCGACGATACGCGTATATGAGCGAAAAATCGTATATACGATATGAAAGTATGTTAAAAACTTTGATTATAATATAAAATGGATGTTTGATATTATGAAATGCAATGTTCTGAATCGATTGGTAACATTTTTCTAACTGTGGCACAAGTATAATTAAAGATTTCACGATTTTATCTTCGCATATACCGAAATTCGCGTATGTGGATTAGGTTTTTCGACAATTATCATATGAAAACGCGTATTTAAACATAGTAGAAACGTTATATTCTTGTTATATTCTTTATTCTGCATCGATAGAATATAAAATCAATGAAATTGAACGAGATTTCAACTTTTCGTTTTTCGACGATACGCGTATATGAGCGAAGAATCGTATATACGATATGGAACAATGTTAAAAACTTTGATTCCAATATAAAATAGATGTTTGATCTTATGAAATGCAATGTTCTGAATCGATTGGTAACATTTTTCTAACTGTGGCACAAGTATTATTAAAGATTTCACGATTTTATCTTCGCATATACCGCAATTCGCGTATGTCGATAAGGTTTTTCGACAATTATCATATGAAAACGCGTATGTAAACATAGTGAAAACGTTATATTCTTGTTATATTCTTTATTCTGCTTCGACAGAATATAAAATCAATGATATTGAACGAGATTTCAAGTTTTTGTTTTTCGACGATACGCGTATATAAGCGAAAAATCGTATATACGATACGAAAGAAAGTTAAATACTTTGATTTCAATATAAAATAGATGTTTGATCTTATGAAATGAAATGTTCTGAATCGATTGGTAACATTTTTCTAACTGTGGCACAAGTATTATTACAGATTTCACGATTTTATCTTCACATATCCCGAAATTCGCGTATGTCGATTACGTTTATCGACCATTATCATATGAAAACGCGTATTTAAACATAGTAAAAACGTAATATTCTTGTTATATTCTTTATTCTGCATCGATAGAATATAAAATCAATGAAATTGAACGAGATTTCAAGTTTTCGTTTTTCGACGATACGCGTGTATGAGCGAAAAATCGTATATACGATATGAAAGAATGTTAAAAACTTTGATTCCAATATAAAATAGATGTTTGATCTTATGAAATGCAATGTTCTGAATCGATTGGTAACATTTTTCTAACTGTGGCACAAGTATTATTAAAGATTTCACGATTTCATCTTCGCATATTCCGAAATTCGCGTATGTCGTTTACGTTTTTGGACAATTATCATATGAAAACGCGTATTTAAACATAGTAAAAACGTTATATTCTTGTTATATTCTTTATTCTACATCGATAGAATATAAAATCATTGAAATTGAACGAGATTTCAAGTTTTCGTTTTTCGACGATACGCGTATATGAGCGAAATATCATATATACGATATGAAAGAATGTAAAAAACTATGATTCCAATGTAAAATAGATGTTTGATCTTATGAAATGCAATGTTCTGAATCGATTGGTAACATTTTTCTAACTGTGGCACAAGTATTATTAAAGATTTCACGATTTTATCTTCGCATATACCGAAATTCGCATATGTCGATTACGTTTATCGACAATTATCATATGAAAGCACGTATTTATACATAGTAAAAACGTTCTATTCTTGTTATATTCTTTATTCTGCATCGATAGAATATAAAATCAATGAAATTGAACGAGATTTCAAGTTTTCGTTTTTCGACGATACGCGTATATGAGCGAAAAATCGTATATACGATATGAAAGTATGTTAAAAACTTTGATTCTAATATAAAATGGATGTGTGATCTTATGAAATGCAATGTTCTGAATCGATCGGTAACATTTTTCGAACTGTGGCACAAGTATAATTAAAGATTTCACGATTTTTTATCGCATATACCGAAATTCGCGTATGTCGTTTACGTTTTTCGACAATTATCATATGAAAACGCGTATTTAAACATAGTAAAAACGTTATATTCTTGTTATATTCTTTATTCTACATCGATAGAATATAAAATCATTGAAATTGAACGAGATTTCAAGTTTTCGTTTTTCGACGATACGCGTATATGAGCGAAATATCATATATACAATATGAAAGAATGTAAAAAACTATGATTCCAATGTAAAATAGATGTTTGATCTTATGAAATGCAATGTTCTGAATCGATTGGTAACATTTTCTAACTGTGGCACAAGTATTATTAATGATTTCACGATTTTATCTTCGCATATACCGAAATTCGCGTATGTCGATTACGTTTTTCGACAATTATCATATGAAAACGCGTATTTAAACATAGTAGAAACGTTATATTCTTGTTATATTCTTTATTCTGCATCGATAGAATATAAAATCATTGAAATTGAACGAGATTTCAACTTTTCGTTTTTCGACGATACGCGTATATGAGCGAAGAATCGTATATACGATATGAAAGAATGTTAAATACTTTGATTCCAATATAAAATAGATGTTTGATCTTATGAAATGCAATGTTCTGAATCGATTGGTAACATTTTTCTAACTGTGGCACAAGTATTATTAAAGATTTCACGATTTTATCTTCGCATATACCGCAATTCGCGTATGTCGATAAGGTTTTTCGACAATTATCATATGAAAACGCGTATGTAAACATAGTGAAAACGTTATATTCTTGTTATATTCTTTATTCTGCTTCGACAGAATATAAAATCAATGATATTGAACGAGATTTCAAGTTTTTGTTTTTCGACGATACGCGTATATAAGCGAAAAATCGTATATACGATACGAAAGAAAGTTAAATACTTTGATTTCAATATAAAATAGATGTTTGATCTTTTGAAATGAAATGTTCTGAATCGATTGGTAACATTTTTCTAACTGTGGCACAAGTATTATTACAGATTTCACGATTTTATCTTCACATATCCCGAAATTCGCGTATGTCGATTACGTTTATCGACCATTATCATATGAAAACGCGTATTTAAACATAGTAAAAACGTTATATTCTTGTTATATTCTTTATTCTGCATCGATAGAATATAAAATCAATGAAATTGAACGAGATTTCAAGTTTTCGTTTTTCGACGATACGCGTATATGAGCGAAAAATCGTATATACGATATGAAAGTATGTTAAAAACTTTGATTCTAATATAAAATGGATGTTTGATATTATGAAATGCAATGTTCTGAATCGATTGGTAACATTTTTCTAACTGTGGCACAAGTATAATTAAAGATTTCACGATTTTATCTTCGCATATACCGAAATTCGCGTATGTGGATTAGGTTTTTCGACAATTATCATATGAAAACGCGTATTTAAACATAGTAGAAACGTTATATTCTTGTTATATTCTTTATTCTGCATCGATAGAATATAAAATCATTGAAATTGAACGAGATTTCAACTTTTCGTTTTCGACGATACGCGTATATGAGCGAATAATCGTATATACGATATGAAAGAATGTTAAAAACTTTGATTCCAATATAAAATAGATGTTTGATCTTATGAAATGCAATGTTCTGAATCGATTGGTAACATTTTTCTAACTGTGGCACAAGTATTATTAAAGATTTCACGATTTTATCTTCGCATATACCGCAATTCGCGTATGTCGATAAGGTTTTTCGACAATTATCATATGAAAACGCGTATGTAAACATAGTGAAAACGTTATATTCTTGTTATATTCTTTATTCTGCTTCGACAGAATATAAAATCAATGATATTGAACGAGATTTCAAGTTTTTGTTTTTCGACGATACGCGTATATAAGCGAAAAATCGTATATACGATACGAAAGAAAGTTAAATACTTTGATTTCAATATAAAATAGATGTTTGATCTTATGAAATGAAATGTTCTGAATCGATTGGTAACATTTTTCTAACTGTGGCACAAGTATTATTACAGATTTCACGATTTTATCTTCACATATCCCGAAATTCGCGTATGTCGATTACGTTTATCGACCATTATCATATGAAAACGCGTATTTAAACATAGTAAAAACGTTATATTCTTGTTATATTCTTTATTCTGCATCGATAGAATATAAAATCAATGAAATTGAACGAGATTTCAAGTTTTCGTTTTTCGACGATACGCGTGTATGAGCGAAAAATCGTATATACGATATGAAAGAATGTTAAAAACTTTGATTCCAATATAAAATAGATGTTTGATCTTATGAAATGCAATGTTCTGAATCGATTGGTAACATTTTTCTAACTGTGGCACAAGTATTATTAAAGATTTCACGATTTCATCTTCGCATATTCCGAAATTCGCGTATGTCGTTTACGTTTTTGGACAATTATCATATGAAAACGCGTATTTAAACATAGTAAAAACGTTATATTCTTGTTATATTCTTTATTCTACATCGATAGAATATAAAATCATTGAAATTGAACGAGATTTCAAGTTTTCGTTTTTCGACGATACGCGTATATGAGCGAAATATCATATATACGATATGAAAGAATGTAAAAAACTATGATTCCAATGTAAAATAGATGTTTGATCTTATGAAATGCAATGTTCTGAATCGATTGGTAACATTTTTCTAACTGTGGCACAAGTATTATTAAAGATTTCACGATTTTATCTTCGCATATACCGAAATTCGCATATGTCGATTACGTTTATCGACAATTATCATATGAAAGCACGTATTTATACATAGTAAAAACGTTCTATTCTTGTTATATTCTTTATTCTGCATCGATAGAATATAAAATCAATGAAATTGAACGAGATTTCAAGTTTTCGTTTTTCGACGATACGCGTATATGAGCGAAAAATCGTATATACGATATGAAAGTATGTTAAAAACTTTGATTCTAATATAAAATGGATGTGTGATCTTATGAAATGCAATGTTCTGAATCGATTGGTAACATTTTTCTAACTGTGGCACAAGTATAATTAAAGATTTCACGATTTTTTATCGCATATACCGAAATTCGCGTATGTCGTTTACGTTTTTCGACAATTATCATATGAAAACGCGTATTTAAACATAGTAAAAACGTTATATTCTTGTTATATTCTTTATTCTACATCGATAGAATATAAAATCATTGAAATTGAACGAGATTTCAAGTTTTCGTTTTTCGACGATACGCGTATATGAGCGAAATATCATATATACAATATGAAAGAATGTAAAAAACTATGATTCCAATGTAAAATAGATGTTTGATCTTATGAAATGCAATGTTCTGAATCGATTGGTAACATTTTCTAACTGTGGCACAAGTATTATTAATGATTTCACGATTTTATCTTCGCATATACCGAAATTCGCGTATGTCGATTACGTTTTTCGACAATTATCATATGAAAACGCGTATTTAAACATAGTAGAAACGTTATATTCTTGTTATATTCTTTATTCTGCATCGATAGAATATAAAATCATTGAAATTGAACGAGATTTCAACTTTTCGTTTTTCGACGATACGCGTATATGAGCGAAGAATCGTATATACGATATGAAAGAATGTTAAAAACTTTGATTCCAATATAAAATAGATGTTTGATCTTATGAAATGCAATGTTCTGAATCGATTGGTAACATTTTTCTAACTGTGGCACAAGTATTATTAAAGATTTCACGATTTTATCTTCGCATATACCGCAATTCGCGTATGTCGATAAGGTTTTTCGACAATTATCATATGAAAACGCGTATGTAAACATAGTGAAAACGTTATATTCTTGTTATATTCTTTATTCTGCTTCGACAGAATATAAAATCAATGATATTGAACGAGATTTCAAGTTTTTGTTTTTCGACGATACGCGTATATAAGCGAAAAATCGTATATACGATACGAAAGAAAGTTAAATACTTTGATTTCAATATAAAATAGATGTTTGATCTTTTGAAATGAAATGTTCTGAATCGATTGGTAACATTTTTCTAACTGTGGCACAAGTATTATTACAGATTTCACGATTTTATCTTCACATATCCCGAAATTCGCGTATGTCGATTACGTTTATCGACCATTATCATATGAAAACGCGTATTTAAACATAGTAAAAACGTTATATTCTTGTTATATTCTTTATTTTGCATCGATAGAATATAAAATCAATGAAATTGAACGAGATTTCAAGTTTTCGTTTTTCGACGATACGCGTGTATGAGCGAAAAATCGTATATACGATATGAAAGAATGTTAAAAACTTTGATTCCAATATAAAATAGATGTTTGATCTTATGAAATGCAATGTTCTGAATCGATTGGTAACATTTTTCTAACTGTGGCACAAGTATTATTAAAGATTTCACGATTTTATCTTCGCATATACCGAAATTCGCGTATGTCGTTTACGTTTTTGGACAATTATCATATGAAAACGCGTATTTAAACATAGTAAAAACGTTATATTCTTGTTATATTCTTTATTCTACATCGATAGAATATAAAATCATTGAAATTGAACGAGATTTCAAGTTTTCGTTTTTCGACGATACGCGTATATGAGCGAAATATCATATATACAATATGAAAGAATGTAAAAAACTATGATTCCAATGTAAAATAGATGTTTGATCTTATGAAATGCAATGTTCTGAATCGATTGGTAACATTTTTCTAACTGTGGCACAAGTATTATTAAAGATTTCACGATTTTATCTTCGCATATACCGAAATTCGCATATGTCGATTACGTTTATCGACAATTATCATATGAAAGCACGTATTTATACTTAGTAAAAACGTTATATTCTTGTTATATTCTTTATTCTGCATCGATAGAATATAAAATCAATGAAATTGAACGAGATTTCAAGTTTTCGTTTTTCGACGATACGCGTATATGAGCGAAATATCATATATACAATATGAAAGAATGTAAAAAACTATGATTCCAATGTAAAATAGATGTTTGATCTTATGAAATGCAATGTTCTGAATCGATTGGTAACATTTTTCTAACTGTGGCACAAGTATTATTAAAGATTTCACGATTTTATCTTCGCATATACCGAAATTCGCGTATGTCGATTACGTTTTTCGACAATTATCATATGAAAGCACGTATTTATACATAGTAAAAACGTTATATTCTTGTTATATTCTTTATTCTGCATTGATAGAATATGAAATCAATGAAATTGAACGAGATATCCAGTTTTCGTTTTTCGACGATACGCGTATATGTGCGAAAAATCGTAAATACGATATGTAAGAATGGATAAAACTTTGATTCCAATTTAAAATAGATGTTTGATCTTATGAAATGCAATGTTCTGAATCGATTGGTAACACTTTTCTAACTGTGGCACAAGTATTATTAAAGATTTCACGATTTTATCTTCGCATATACCGAAATTCGCGTATGTCGATTACGTTTTTCGACAATTATCATATGATAACGCGTATTTAAACATAGTAAAAACGTTATAATCTTGTTATATTCTTTATTCTGCATCGATAGAATATAAAATCATTGAAATTGAACGAGATTTCAAGTTTTCGTCTTTCGACGATACGCGTATATGAGCGAAAAATCGTATATACGATATGAAAGAATGTTAAAAACATTGATTCCAATATAAAATAGATGATAGATCTTATGAAATGCAATGTTCTGATCGATTGGTAACATTTTTCTAACTGTGGCACAAGTATTATTAAAGATTTCACGATTTTAACTTCGCATATAGCGAAATTCGCGTATGTCAATCATGTTTTTCGACAATTATCATAAAAAAACGCGTATTTAAACATTGTAAAAACGTTATATTCTTGTTATATTCTTTATTCTGCATCGATAGAATATAAAATCATTGAAATTGAACGAGATTTCAAGTTTTCGTTTTTCGACGATACGCTTATATGAGCGAAAAATCGTATATACGATATGAAAGTATGTTAAAAACTTTGATTCCAATATAAATTAGATGTTTGATCTTATGAAATGCAATGTTCTGAATCGATTGGTAACATTTTTCTAACAGTGGCACAAGTTTTATTAAAGATTTCACGATTTTATCTTCGCAAATACCGAAATTCGCGTATGTCGATTACGTTTTTCGACAATTATCATATGAAAACGCGTATTTAAACATAGTAAAAACGTTATATTCTTGTTATATTCTTTATTCTACATCGATAGAATATAAAATCATTGAAATTGAACGAGATTTCAAGTTATCGTTTTTCGACGATACGCGTATATGAGCGAAAAATCGTATATACGATTTGAAAGAATGTTAAAAACTTTGATTCCAATATAAAATAGATGTTTGATCTTATGAAATGCAATGTTCTGAATCGATTGGTAACATTTTTCTAACTGTGGCACAAGTATTATTAAAGATTTAACGATTTTATCGTCGCATATACCGAAATTCGCGTATGTCGATTAAGTTTTTCGACAATTATCATATGAAAGCGCGTATTTATACATAGTAAAAACGTTATATTCTCGTTATATTCTTTATTCTGCATCGATAGAATATAAAATCAATGAAATTGAACGAGATTTCAAGTTTTCGTTTTTCGACGATACGCGTATATGAGCGATAAATCGTATATACGATATGAAAGAATGTCAAAATCTTTGATTCCAATATAAAATAGATGTTTGATCTTATGAAATGCAATGTTCTGAATCGATTGGTAACACTTTTCTAACTGTGGCACAAGTATTATTAAAGATTTCACGATTTTAACTTCGCATATACCGAAATTCGCGTATGTGAATCATGTTTTTCGACAATTATCATAAAAAAAGGCGTATTTAAACATAGTAAAAACGTTATATTCTCGTTATATTCTTTATTCTGCATCGATAGAATATAAAATCAATGAAATTGAACGAGATGTCCAGTTTTCGTTTTTCGACGATACGCGTATATGAGCGAAAAATCGTATATAGGATATGAAAGAATGTTAAAAACTTTGATTCCAATATAAAATAGATGTTTGATCTTATGAATTGCAATGTTCTGAATAGATTGGTAACATTTTTCTAACTGTGGCACAAGTATTATTAAAGATTTCACGATTTTATCTTCGCATATACCGAAATTCGCGTATGTCGATTACGTTTTTCGACAATTATCATATGAAAACGCGTATTTAAACATAGTAAGAACGTTATATTCTTGTTATATTCATTATTCTGCATCTATAGAATATAAAATCATTGAAATTGAACGAGATTTCAAGTTTTCGTTTTTCGACGATACGCGTATATGAGCGAAAAATCGTAAATACGATATGTAAGAATGGATAAAACTTTGATTCCAATTTAAAATAGATGTTTGATCTTATGAAATGCAATGTTCTGAATCGATTGGTAACATTTTTCTAACTGTGGCACAAGTATTATTAAAGATTTCACGATTTTATCTTCGCATATACCGAAATTCGCGTATGTCGATTACGTTTTTCGTCAATTATCATATGAAAACGCATATTTAAACATAGTAAGAACGTTATATTCTTGTTATATTCATTATTCTGCATCTATAGAATATAAAATCATTGAAATTGAACGAGATTTCAAGTTTTCGTTTTTCGACGATACGCGTATATGAGCTAAAAATCGTAAATACGATATGTAAGAATGGATAAAACTTTGATTCCAATTTAAAATAGATGTTTGATCTTATGAAATGCAATGTTCTGAATCGATTGGTAACATTTTTCTAACTGTGGCACAAGTATAATTAAAAATTTCACGATTTTATCTTCGCATATACGGAAATTCGCGTATGTCGATTACGTTTTTCGACAATTATCATATGAAAACGCGTATTTAAACATAGTAAAAACGTTATATTCTTGTTATATTCATTATTCTGCATCTATAGAATATAAAATCATTGAAATTGAACGAGATTTCAAGTTTTCGTTTTTCGACGATACGCGTATATGAGCGAAAAATCGTAAATACGATATGTAAGAATGGATAAAACTTTGATTCCAATTTAAAATAGATGTTTGATCTTATGAAATGCAATGTTCTGAATCGATTGGTAACATTTTTCTAACTGTGGCACAAGTATTATTAAAAATTTCACGATTTTATCTTCGCATATACGGAAATTCGCGTATGTCGATTACGTTTTTCGACAATTATCATATGAAAACGCGTATTTAAACATAGTAAAAACGTTATATTCTTGTTGTATTCTTTATTCTGCATCGATAGAATATAAAATCAATGAAATTGAACGAGCTTTCAACTTTTCGTTTTTCGACGATACGCGTATATGAGCGAAAAATCGTATATACGATATGAAAGAATGTTAAAAACATTGATTCCAATATAAAATAGATGATAGATCTTATGAAATGCAATGTTCTGATCGATTGGTAACATTTTTCTAACTGTGGCACAAGTATTATTAAAGATTTAACGATTTTATCGTCGCATATACCGAAATTCGCGTATGTCGATTAAGTTTTTCGACAATTATCATATGAAAGCGCGTATTTATACATAGTAAAAACGTTATATTCTCGTTATATTCTTTATTCTGCATCGATAGAATATAAAATCAATGAAATTGAACGAGATTTCAAGTTTTCGTTTTTCGACGATACGCGTATATGAGCGATAAATCGTATATACGATATGAAAGAATGTCAAAATCTTTGATTCCAATATAAAATAGATGTTTGATCTTATGAAATGCAATGTTCTGAATCGATTGGTAACACTTTTCTAACTGTGGCACAAGTATTATTAAAGATTTCACGATTTTAACTTCGCATATACCGAAATTCGCGTATGTGAATCATGTTTTTCGACAATTATCATAAAAAAAGGCGTATTTAAACATAGTAAAAACGTTATATTCTCGTTATATTCTTTATTCTGCATCGATAGAATATAAAATCAATGAAATTGAACGAGATATCCAGTTTTCGTTTTTCGACGATACGCGTATATGAGCGAAAAATCGTATATAGGATATGAAAGAATGTTAAAAACTTTGATTCCAATATAAAATAGATGTTTGATCTTATGAATTGCAATGTTCTGAATAGATTGGTAACATTTTTCTAACTGTGGCACAAGTATTATTAAAGATTTCACGATTTTATCTTCGCATATACCGAAATTCGCGTATGTCGATTACGTTTTTCGACAATTATCATATGAAAACGCGTATTTAAACATAGTAAGAACGTTATATTCTTGTTATATTCATTATTCTGCATCTATAGAATATAAAATCATTGAAATTGAACGAGATTTCAAGTTTTCGTTTTTCGACGATACGCGTATATGAGCGAAAAATCGTAAATACGATATGTAAGAATGGATAAAACTTTGATTCCAATTTAAAATAGATGTTTGATCTTATGAAATGCAATGTTGTGAATCGATTGGTAACATTTCTCTAACTGTGGCACAAGTATTATTAAAAATTTCACGATTTTATCTTCGCATATACGGAAATTCGCGTATGTCGATTACGTTTTTCGACAATTATCATATGAAAACGCGTATTTAAACATAGTAAAAACGTTATATTCTTGTTGTATTCTTTATTCTGCATCGATAGAATATAAAATCAATGAAATTGAACGAGCTTTCAACTTTTCGTTTTTCGACGATACGCGTATATGAGCGAAAAATCGTATATAGGATATGAAAGAATGTTAAAAACTTTGATTCCAATATAAAATAGATGTTTGATCTTATGAAATGCAATGTTCTGAATCGATTGGTAACATTTTTCTAACTGTGGCACAAGTATTATTAAAGATTTCACGATTTTTTCTTCGCATATACGGAAATTCGCGTATGTCGATTACGTTTTTCGACAATTATCATATGAAAACGCGTATTTAAACATAGTAAAAACGTTATATTCTTGTTATATTCTTTATTCTTCATCGATAGAATATAAAATCAATGAAATTGAACGAGATATCCAGTTTTCGTTTTTCGACGATACGCGTATATGAGCGAAAAATCGTAAATACGATATGTAAGAATGGATAAAACTTTGATTCCAATTTAAAATAGATGTTTGATCTTATGAAATGCAATGTTCTGAATCGATTGGTAACATTTTTCTAACTGTGGCACAAGTATAATTAAAAATTTCACGATTTTATCTTCGCATATACGGAAATTCGCGTATGTCGATTAAGTTTTTCGACAATTATCATATGAAAACGCGTATTTAAACATAGTAAAAACGTTATATTCTTGTTATATTCATTATTCTGCATCTATAGAATATAAAATCATTGAAATTGAACGAGATTTCAAGTTTTCGTTTTTCGACGATACGCGTATATGAGCGAAAAATCGTAAATACGATATGTAAGAATGGATGAAACTTTGATTCCAATTTAAAATAGATGTTTGATCTTATGAAATGCAATGTTCTGAATCGATTGGTAACATTTTTCTAACTGTGGCACAAGTATTATTAAAAATTTCACGATTTTATCTTCGCATATACGGAAATTCGCGTATGTCGATTACGTTTTTCGACAATTATCATATGAAAACGCGTATTTAAACATAGTAAAAACGTTATATTCTTGTTGTATTCTTTATTCTGCATCGATAGAATATAAAATCAATGAAATTGAACGAGCTTTCAACTTTTCGTTTTTCGACGATACGCGTATATGAGCGAAAAATCGTATATACGATAAGAAAGAATGTTAAAAACATTGATTCCAATATAAAATAGATGATAGATCTTATGAAATGCAATGTTCTGATCGATTGGTAACATTTTTCTAACTGTGGCACAAGTATTATTAAAGATTTCACGATTTTATCTTCGCATATACCGAAATTCGCGTATGTCGATTACGTTTTTCGACTATTATCATATGAAAGCGCGTATTTAAACATAGTAAAAACGTTATATTCTTGTTATATTCTTTATTCTGCATCGATAGAATATAAAATCAATGAAATTGAACGAGCTTTCAACTTATCGTTTTTCGACGATACGCGTATATGAGCGAAAAATCGTATATAGGATATGTAATAATGTTAAAAACTTTGATTCCAATATAAAATAGATGTTTGATCTTATGAAATGCAATGTTCTGAATCGATTGGTAACATTTTTCTAACTGTGGCACAAGTATTATTAAAGATTTCACGATTTTATCTTCGCATATACCGAAATTCGCGTATGTCGATTACGTTTTTCGACAATTATCATATGAAAACGCTTATTTAAACATAGTAAAAACGTTATATTCTTGTTATATTCTTTATTCTGCATCGATAGAATATAAAATCAATGAAATTGAACGAGCTTTCAACTTTTCGTTTTTCGACGATATGCGTATATGAGCGAAAAATCGTATATAGGATATGTAATAATGTTAAAAACTTTGATTCCAATATAAAATAGATGTTTGATCTTATGAAATGCAATGTTCTGAATCGATTGGTAACATTTTTCTAACTGTGGCACAAGTATTATTAAAGATTTCACGATTTTATCTTCGCATATACCGAAATTCGCGTATGTCGATTAAGTTTTTCGACAATTATCATATGAAAACGCGTATTTAAACATAGTAAAAACGTTATATTCTTGTTATATTCTTTATTCTGCATTGATAGAATATGAAATCAATGAAATTGAACGAGATATCCAGTTTTCGTTTTTCGACGATACGCGTATATGAGCGAAAAATCGTATATAGGATATGAAAGAATGTTAAAAACTTTGATTCCAATATAAAATAGATGTTTGATCTTATGAATTGCAATGTTCTGAATCGATTGGTAGCATTTTTCTAACAGTGGTACAAGTATTATTAAAGATTTCACGATTTTATCTTCGCATATACCGAAATTCGCGTATGTCGATTACGTTTTTCGACAATTATCATATGAAAACGCGTATTTAAACATAGTAAGAACGTTATATTCTTGTTATATTCATTATTCTGCATCTATAGAATATAAATCATTGAAATTGAACGAGATTTCAAGTTTTCGTTTTTCGACGATACGCGTATATGAGCGAAAAATCGTAAATACGATATGTAAGAATGGATAAAACTTTGATTCCAATTTAAAATAGATGTTTGATCTTATGAAATGCAATGTTCTGATCGATTGGTAACATTTTTCTAACTGTGGCACAAGTATTATTAAAGATTTCACGATTTTATCTTCGCATATACCGAAATTCGCGTATGTCGATTACGTTTTTCGACTATTATCATATGAAAGCGCGTATTTAAACATAGTAAAAACGTTATATTCTTGTTATATTCTTTATTCTGCATCGATAGAATGTAAAATCAAAGAAATTGAAGGAGATTTCAAGTTTTCGTTCTTCGACGATACGCGTATATGAGCGAAAAATCGTATATACGATATGAAAGAATGTTAAAAACTTTGATTCCAATATAATATAGATGTTTGATCTTATGAAATGCAATGTTCTGAATCGATTGGTAACATTTTTCCAACTGTGGCACATGTATTAAAGATTTCACGATTTTTTCTTCGCATAATCCGAAATTCGCGTATGTCGATTAAGTTTTTCGAAAATTATCATATGAAAACGCTTATTTAAACATAGTAAAAACGTTATATTCTTGTTATATTCTTTATTCTGCATCGATAGAATATAAAATCAATGAAATTGAACGAGATTTCAACTTTTCGTTTTTTGACGATACGCGTATATGAGCGAAAAATCGTATATACGATATGAAAGAATGTTAAAAACTTTGATTCCAATATAAAATAGATGTTTGATCTTATGAAATGCAATGTTCTGAATCGATTGGTAACATTTTTCTAACTGTGGCACAAGTATTATTAAAGATTTCACGATTTTTTCTTCGCATATACGGAAATTCGCGTATGTCGATTACGTTTTTCGACAATTATCATATGAAAACGCGTATTTAAACATAGTAAAAACGTTATATTCTTGTTATATTCTTTATTCTGCATCGATAGAATATAGAATCATTGAAATTGAACGAGATATCCAGTTTTCGTTTTTCGACGATACGCGTATATGAGCGAAAAATCGTATATAGGATATGAAAGAATGTTAAAAACTTTGATTCCAATATAAAATAGATGTTTGATCTTATGAATTGCAATGTTCTGAATCGATTGGTAACATTTTTCTAACTGTGGCACAAGTATTATTAAAGATTTCACGATTTTATCTTCGCATATACCGAAATTCGCATATGTCGATTACGTTTTTCGACAATTATCATATGAAAACGCGTATTTAAACATAGTAAAAACGTTATATTCTTGTTATATTCTTTATTCTGCATCGATAGAATATAAAATCAATGAAATTGAACGAGATATCCAGTTTTCGTTTTTCGACGATACGCGTATATGAGCGAAAAATCGTATATAGGATATGAAAGAATGTTAAAAACTTTGATTCCAATATAAAATAGATGTTTGATCTTATGAATTGCAATGTTCTGAATCGATTGGTAGAATTTTTCTAACAGTGGTACAAGTATTATTAAAGATTTCACGATTTTATCTTCGCATATACCGAAATTCGCGTATGTCGATTACGTTTTTCGACAATGATCATATGAAAACGCGTATTTAAACATAGTAAGAACGTTATATTCTTGTTATATTCATTATTCTGCATCTATAGAATATAAATCATTGAAATTGAACGAGATTTCAAGTTTTCGTTTTTCGACGATACGCGTATATGAGCGAAAAATTGTAAATACGATATGTAAGAATGGATAAAACTTTGATTCCAATTTAAAATAGATGTTTGATCTTATGAAATGCAATGTTCTGATCGATTGGTAACATTTTTCTAACTGTGGCACAAGTATTATTAAAGATTTCACGATTTTATCTTCGCATATACCGAAATTCGCGTATGTCGATTACGTTTTTCGACTATTATCATATGAAAGCGCGTATTTAAACATAGTAAAAACGTTATATTCTTGTTATATTCTTTATTCTGCATCGATAGAATGTAAAATCAAAGAAATTGAAGGAGATTTCAAGTTTTGGTTCTTCGACGATACGCGTATATGAGCGAAAAATCGTATATACGATATGAAAGAATGTTAAAAACTTTGATTCCAATATAATATAGATGTTTGATCTTATGAAATGCAATGTTCTGAATCGATTGGTAACATTTTTCCAACTGTGGCACATGTATTAAAGATTTCACGATTTTTTCTTCGCATAATCCGAAATTCGCGTATGTCGATTAAGTTTTTCGAAAATTATCATATGAAAACGCTTATTTAAACATAGTAAAAACGTTATATTCTTGTTATATTCTTTATTCTGCATCGATAGAATATAAAATCAATGAAATTGAACGATATTTCAACTTTTCGTATTTCGACGATACGCGTATATGAGCGAAAAATCGTATATACGATATGAAAGAATGTTAAAAACTTTGATTCCAATATAAAATAGATGTTTGATCTTATGAAATGCAATGTTCTGAATCGATTGGTAACATTTTTCTAACTGTGGCACAAGTATTATTAAAGATTTCACGATTTTTTCTTCGCATATACGGAAATTCGCGTATGTCGATTACGTTTTTCGACAAATATCATATGAAAACGCGTATTTAAACATAGTAAAAACGTTATATTCTTGTTATATTCTTTATTCTGCATCGATAGAATATAGAATCATTGAAATTGAACGAGATATCCAGTTTTCGTTTTTCGACGATACGCGTATATGAGCGAAAAATCGTATATAGGATATGAAAGAATGTTAAAAACTTTGATTCCAATATAAAATAGATGTTTGATCTTATGAATTGCAATGTTCTGAATCGATTGGTAACATTTTTCTAACTGTGGCACAAGTATTATTAAAGATTTCACGATTTTATCTTCGCATATACCGAAATTCGCATATGTCGATTACGTTTTTCGACAATTATCATATGAAAACGCGTATTTAAACATAGTAAAAACGTTATATTCTTGTTATATTCTTTATTCTGCATCGATAGAATATAAAATCAATGAAATTGAACGAGATATCCAGTTTTCGTTCTTCGACGATACGCGTATATGAGCGAAAAATCGTATATACGATATGAAAGAATGTTAAAAACTTTGATTCCAATATAAAATAGATGTTTGATCTTATGAAATGCAATGTTCTGAATCGATTGGTAAGATTTTTCCAACTGTGGCACAAGTATTAAAGATTTCACGATTTTTTCTTCGCATAATCCGAAATTCGCGTATGTCGATTACGTTTTTCGACAATTATCATATGAAAACGCGTATTTAAACATAGTAAAAACGTTATATTCTTGTTATATTCTTTATTCTTCATCGATAGAATATAAAATCAATGAAATTGAACGAGATATCCAGTTTTCGTTTTTCGACGATACGCGTATATGAGCGAAAAATCGTATATAGGATATGAAAGAATGTTAAAAACTTTGATTCCAATATAAAATAGATGTTTGATCTTATGAATTGCAATGTTCTGAATCGATTGGTAGCATTTTTCTAACAGTGGCACAAGTATTATTAAAGATTTCACGATTTTATCTTCGCATATACCGAAATTCGCGTATGTCGATTACGTTTTTCGACAATTATCATATGAAAACGCGTATTTAAACATAGTAAGAACGTTATATTCTTGTTATATTCATTATTCTGCATCTATAGAATATAAATCATTGAAATTGAACGAGATTTCAAGTTTTCGTTTTTCGACGATACGCGTATATGAGCGAAAAATCGTATATACGATATGAAAGAATGTTAAAAACATTGATTCCAATATAAAATAGATGATAGATCTTATGAAATGCAATGTTCTGATCGATTGGTAACATTTTTCTAACTGTGGCACAAGTATTATTAAAGATTTCACGATTTTATCTTCGCATATACCGAAATTCGCGTATGTCGATTACGTTTTTCGACTATTATCATATGAAAGCGCGTATTTAAACATAGTAAAAACGTTATATTCTTGTTATATTCTTTATTCTGCATCGATAGAATATAAAATCAATGAAATTGAAGGAGATTTCAAGTTTTCGTTTTTCGACGATACGCGTATATGAGCGAAAAATCGTAAATACGATATGTAAGAATGGATAAAACTTTGATTCCAATTTAAAATAGATGTTTGATCTTATGAAATGCAATGTTCTGAATCGATTGGTAACATTTTTCTAACTGTGGCACAAGTATTATTAAAAATTTCACGATTTTATCTTCGCATATACGGAAATTCGCGTATGTCGATTACGTTTTTCGACAATTATCATATGAAAACGCGTATTTAAACATAGTAAGAACGTTATATTCTTGTTATATTCATTATTCTGCATCGATAGATTATAAAATCAATGAAATTGAAGGAGATTTCAAGTTTTCGTTTTTCGACGATACGCGTATATGAGCGAAAAATCGTATATAGGATATGTAATAATGTTAAAAACTTTGATTCCAATATAAAATAGATGTTTGATCTTATGAAATGCAATGTTCTGAATCGATTGGTAACATTTTTCTAACTGTGGCACAAGTATTATTAAAGATTTCACGATTTTATCTTCGCATATACCGAAATTCGCGTATGTCGATTACGTTTTTCGACAATTATCATATGAAAACGCGTATTTAAACATAGTAAGAACGTTATATTCTTGTTATATTCATTATTCTGCATCTATAGAATATAAATCATTGAAATTGAACGAGATTTCAAGTTTTCGTTTTTCGACGATACGCGTATATGAGCGAAAAATCGTAAATACGATATGTAAGAATGGATAAAACTTTGATTCCAATTTAAAATAGATGTTTGATCTTATGAAATGCAATGTTCTGATCGATTGGTAACATTTTTCTAACTGTGGCACAAGTATTATTAAAGATATCACGATTTTATCTTCGCATATACCGAAATTCGCGTATGTCGATTACGTTTTTCGACTATTATCATATGAAAGCGCGTATTTAAACATAGTAAAAACGTTATATTCTTGTTATATTCTTTAATCTGCATCGATAGAATATAAAATCAAAGAAATTGAAGGAGATTTCAAGTTTTCGTTCTTCGACGATACGCGTATATGAGCGAAAAATCGTATATACGATATGAAAGAATGTTAAAAACTTTGATTCCAATATAATATAGATGTTTGATCTTATGAAATGCAATGTTCTGAATCGATTGGTAACATTTTTCCAACTGTGGCACATGTATTAAAGATTTCACGATTTTTTCTTCGCATAATCCGAAATTCGCGTATGTCGATTAAGTTTTTCGAAAATTATCATATGAAAACGCTTATTTAAACATAGTAAAAACGTTATATTCTTGTTATATTCTTTATTCTGCATCGATAGAATATAAAATCAATGAAATTGAACGAGATTTCAACTTTTCGTTTTTCGACGATACGCGTATATGAGCGAAAAATCGTATATACGATATGAAAGAATGTTAAAAACTTTGATTCCAATATAAAATAGATGTTTGATCTTATGAAATGCAATGTTCTGAATCGATTGGTAACATTTTTCTAACTGTGGCACAAGTATTATTAAAGATTTCACGATTTTTTCTTCGCATATACGGAAATTCGCGTATGTCGATTACGTTTTTCGACAATTATCATATGAAAACGCGTATTTAAACATAGTAAAAACGTTATATTCTTGTTATATTCTTTATTCTGCATCGATAGAATATAGAATCATTGAAATTGAACGAGATATCCAGTTTTCGTTCTTCGACGATACGCGTATATGAGCGAAAAATCGTATATAGGATATGAAAGAATGTTAAAAACTTTGATTCCAATATAAAATAGATGTTTGATCTTATGAATTGCAATGTTCTGAATCGATTGGTAACATTTTTCTAACTGTGGCACAAGTATTATTAAAGATTTCACGATTTTATCTTCGCATATACCGAAATTCGCATATGTCGATTACGTTTTTCGACAATTATCATATGAAAACGCGTATTTAAACATAGTAAAAACGTTATATTCTTGTTATATTCTTTATTCTGCATCGATAGAATATAAAATCAATGAAATTGAACGAGATATCCAGTTTTCGTTCTTCGACGATACGCGTATATGAGCGAAAAATCGTATATACGATATGAAAGAATGTTAAAAACTTTGATTCAAATATAAAATAGATGTTTGATCTTATGAAATGCAATGTTCTGAATCGATTGGTAACATTTTTCCAACTGTGGCACAAGTATTAAAGATTTCACGATTTTTTCTTCGCATAATCCGAAATTCGCGTATGTCGATTACGTTTTTCGACAATTATCATATGAAAACGCGTATTTAAACATAGTAAAAACGTTATATTCTTGTTATATTCTTTATTCTTCATCGATAGAATATAAAATCAATGAAATTGAACGAGATATCCAGTTTTCGTTTTTCGACGATACGCGTATATGAGCGAAAAATCGTATATAGGATATGAAAGAATGTTAAAAACTTTGATTCCAATATAAAATAGATGTTTGATCTTATGAATTGCAATGTTCTGAATCGATTGGTAGCATTTTTCTAACAGTGGCACAAGTATTATTGAAGATTTCACGATTTTATCTTCGCATATACCGAAATTCGCGTATGTCGATTACGTTTTTCGACAATTATCATATGAAAACGCGTATTTAAACATAGTAAGAACGTTATATTCTTGTTATATTCATTATTCTGCATCGATAGATTATAAAATCAATGAAATTGAAGGAGATTTCAAGTTTTCGTTTTTCGACGATACGCGTATATGAGCGAAAAATCGTAAATACGATATGTAAGAATGGATAAAACTTTGATTCCAATTTAAAATAGATGTTTGATCTTATGAAATGCAATGTTCTGAATCGATTGGTAACATTTTTCTAACTGTGGCACAAGTATTATTAAAAATTTCACGATTTTATCTTCGCATATACGGAAATTCGCGTATGTCGATTACGTTTTTCGACAATTATCATATGAAAACGCGTATTTAAACATAGTAAGAACGTTATATTCTTGTTATATTCATTATTCTGCATCGATAGATTATAAAATCAATGAAATTGAAGGAGATTTCAAGTTTTCGTTTTTCGACGATACGCGTATATGAGCGAAAAATCGTATATAGGATATGTAATAATGTTAAAAACTTTGATTCCAATATAAAATAGATGTTTGATCTTATGAAATGCAATGTTCTGAATCGATTGGTAACATTTTTCTAACTGTGGCACAAGTATTATTAAAGATTTCACGATTTTATCTTCGCATATACCGAAATTCGCGTATGTCGATTACGTTTTTCGACTATTATCATATGAAAGCGCGTATTTAAACATAGTAAAAACGTTATATTCTTGTTATATTCTTTATTCTGCATCGATAGAATATAAAATCAAAGAAATTGAAGGAGATTTCAAGTTTTCGTTCTTCGACGATACGCGTATATGAGCGAAAAATCGTATATACGATATGAAAGAATGTTAAAAACTTTGATTCCAATATAATATAGATGTTTGATCTTATGAAATGCAATGTTCTGAATCGATTGGTAACATTTTTCCAACTGTGGCACATGTATTAAAGATTTCACGATTTTTTCTTCGCATAATCCGAAATTCGCGTATGTCGATTAAGTTTTTCGAAAATTATCATATGAAAACGCTTATTTAAACATAGTAAAAACGTTATATTCTTGTTATATTCTTTATTCTGCATCGATAGAATATAAAATCAATGAAATTGAACGAGATTTCAACTTTTCGTTTTTCGACGATACGCGTATATGAGCGAAAAATCGTATATACGATATGAAAGAATGTTAAAAACTTTGATTCCAATATAAAATAGATGTTTGATCTTATGAAATGCAATGTTCTGAATCGATTGGTAACATTTTTCTAACTGTGGCACAAGTATTATTAAAGATTTCACGATTTTTTCTTCGCATATACGGAAATTCGCGTATGTCGATTACGTTTTTCGACAATTATCATATGAAAACGCGTATTTAAACATAGTAAAAACGTTATATTCTTGTTATATTCTTTATTCTGCATCGATAGAATATAGAATCATTGAAATTGAACGAGATATCCAGTTTTCGTTCTTCGACGATACGCGTATATGAGCGAAAAATCGTATATAGGATATGAAAGAATGTTAAAAACTTTGATTCCAATATAAAATAGATGTTTGATCTTATGAATTGCAATGTTCTGAATCGATTGGTAACATTTTTCTAACTGTGGCACAAGTATTATTAAAGATTTCACGATTTTATCTTCGCATATACCGAAATTCGCGTATGTCGATTACGTTTTTCGACAATTATCATATGAAAACGCGTATTTAAACATAGTAAAAACGTTATATTCTTGTTATATTCTTTATTCTGCATCGATAGAATATAAAATCAATGAAATTGAACGAGCTTTCAACTTTTCGTTTTTCGACGATACGCGTATATGAGCGAAAAATCGTATATAGGATATGTAATAATGTTAAAAACTTTGATTCCAATATAAAATAGATGTTTGATCTTATGAAATGCAATGTTCTGAATCGATTGGTAACATTTTTCTAACTGTGGCACAAGTATTATTAAAGATTTCACGATTTTATCTTCGCATATACCGAAATTCGCGTATGTCGATTACGTTTTTCGACAATTATCATATGAAAACGCGTATTTAAACATAGTAAAAACGTTATATTCTTGTTATATTCTTTATTCTGCATTGATAGAATATGAAATCAATGAAATTGAACGAGATATCCAGTTTTCGTTTTTCGACGATACGCGTATATGAGCGAAAAATCGTATATAGGATATGAAAGAATGTTAAAAACTTTGATTCCAATATAAAATAGATGTTTGATCTTATGAATTGCAATGTTCTGAATCGATTGGTAACATTTTTCCAACTGTGGCACAAGTATTAAAGATTTCACGATTTTTTCTTCGCATAATCCGAAATTCGCGTATGTCGATTACGTTTTTCGACAATTATCATATGAAAACGCGTATTTAAACATAGTAAAAACGTTATATTCTTGTTATATTCTTTATTCTTCATCGATAGAATATAAAATCAATGAAATTGAACGAGATATCCAGTTTTCGTTTTTCGACGATACGCGTATATGAGCGAAAAATCGTATATAGGATATGAAAGAATGTTAAAAACTTTGATTCCAATATAAAATAGATGTTTGATCTTATGAATTGCAATGTTCTGAATCGATTGGTAGCATTTTTCTAACAGTGGCACAAGTATTATTGAAGATTTCACGATTTTATCTTCGCATATACCGAAATTCGCGTATGTCGATTACGTTTTTCGACAATTATCATATGAAAACGCGTATTTAAACATAGTAAGAACGTTATATTCTTGTTATATTCATTATTCTGCATCGATAGATTATAAAATCAATGAAATTGAAGGAGATTTCAAGTTTTCGTTTTTCGACGATACGCGTATATGAGCGAAAAATCGTAAATACGATATGTAAGAATGGATAAAACTTTGATTCCAATTTAAAATAGATGTTTGATCTTATGAAATGCAATGTTCTGAATCGATTGGTAACATTTTTCTAACTGTGGCACAAGTATTATTAAAAATTTCACGATTTTATCTTCGCATATACGGAAATTCGCGTATGTCGATTACGTTTTTCGACAATTATCATATGAAAACGCGTATTTAAACATAGTAAGAACGTTATATTCTTGTTATATTCATTATTCTGCATCGATAGATTATAAAATCAATGAAATTGAAGGAGATTTCAACTTTTCGTTTTTCGACGATACGCGTATATGAGCGAAAAATCGTATATAGGATATGTAATAATGTTAAAAACTTTGATTCCAATATAAAATAGATGTTTGATCTTATGAAATGCAATGTTCTGAATCGATTGGTAACATTTTTCTAACTGTGGCACAAGTATTATTAAAGATTTCACGATTTTATCTTCGCATATACCGAAATTCGCGTATGTCGATTACGTTTTTCGACTATTATCATATGAAAGCGCGTATTTAAACATAGTAAAAACGTTATATTCTTGTTATATTCTTTATTCTGCATCGATAGAATATAAAATCAAAGAAATTGAAGGAGATTTCAAGTTTTCGTTCTTCGACGATACGCGTATATGAGCGAAAAATCGTATATACGATATGAAAGAATGTTAAAAACTTTGATTCCAATATAATATAGATGTTTGATCTTATGAAATGCAATGTTCTGAATCGATTGGTAACATTTTTCCAACTGTGGCACATGTATTAAAGATTTCACGATTTTTTCTTCGCATAAACCGAAATTCGCGTATGTCGATTAAGTTTTTCGAAAATTATCATATGAAAACGCTTATTTAAACATAGTAAAAACGTTATATTCTTGTTATATTCTTTATTCTGCATCGATAGAATATAAAATCAATGAAATTGAACGAGATTTCAACTTTTCGTTTTTCGACGATACGCGTATATGAGCGAAAAATCGTATATACGATATGAAAGAATGTTAAAAACTTTGATTCCAATATAAAATAGATGTTTGATCTTATGAAATGCAATGTTCTGAATCGATTGGTAACATTTTTCTAACTGTGGCACAAGTATTATTAAAGATTTCACGATTTTTTCTTCGCATATACCGAAATTCGCGTATGTCGATTACGTTTTTCGACAATTATCATATGAAAACGCGTATTTAAACATAGTAAAAACGTTATATTCTTGTTATATTCTTTATTCTGCATCGATAGAATATAGAATCATTGAAATTGAACGAGATATCCAGTTTTCGTTCTTCGACGATACGCGTATATGAGCGAAAAATCGTATATAGGATATGAAAGAATGTTAAAAACTTTGATTCCAATATAAAATAGATGTTTGATCTTATGAATTGCAATGTTCTGAATCGATTGGTAACATTTTTCTAACTGTGGCACAAGTATTATTAAAGATTTCACGATTTTATCTTCGCATATACCGAAATTCGCGTATGTCGATTACGTTTTTCGACAATTATCATATGAAAACGCGTATTTAAACATAGTAAAAACGTTATATTCTTGTTATATTCTTTATTCTGCATCGATAGAATATAAAATCAATGAAATTGAACGAGCTTTCAACTTTTCGTTTTTCGACGATACGCGTATATGAGCGAAAAATCGTATATAGGATATGTAATAATGTTAAAAACTTTGATTCCAATATAAAATAGATGTTTGATCTTATGAAATGCAATGTTCTGAATCGATTGGTAACATTTTTCTAACTGTGGCACAAGTATTATTAAAGATTTCACGATTTTATCTTCGCATATACCGAAATTCGCGTATGTCGATTACGTTTTTCGACAATTATCATATGAAAACGCGTATTTAAACATAGTAAAAACGTTATATTCTTGTTATATTCTTTATTCTGCATTGATAGAATATGAAATCAATGAAATTGAACGAGATATCCAGTTTTCGTTTTTCGACGATACGCGTATATGAGCGAAAAATCGTATATAGGATATGAAAGAATGTTAAAAACTTTGATTCCAATATAAAATAGATGTTTGATCTTATGAATTGCAATGTTCTGAATCGATTGGTAGCATTTTTCTAACAGTGGCACAAGTATTATTAAAGATTTCACGATTTTATCTTCGCATATACCGAAATTCGCGTATGTCGATTACGTTTTTCGACAATTATCATATGATAACGCGTACTTAAACATAGTAAAAACGTTATAATCTTGTTATATTCTTTATTCTGCATCGATAGAATATAAAATCATTGAAATTGAACGAGATTTCAAGTTTTCGTCTTTCGACGATACGCGTATATGAGCGAAAAATCGTATATACGATATGAAAGAATGTTAAAAACATTGATTCCAATATAAAATAGATGATAGATCTTATGAAATGCAATGTTCTGATCGATTGGTAACATTTTTCTAACTGTGGCACAAGTATTATTAAAGATTTCACGATTTTATCTTCGCATATACCGAAATTCGCGTATGTCGATTACGTTTTTCGACTATTATCATATGAAAGCGCGTATTTAAACATAGTAAAAACGTTATATTCTTGTTATATTCTTTATTCTGCATCGATAGAATATAAAATCAATGAAATTGAAGGAGATTTCAAGTTTTCGTTTTTCGACGATACGCGTATATGAGCGAAAAATCGTAAATACGATATGTAAGAATGGATAAAACTTTGATTCCAATTTAAAATAGATGTTTGATCTTATGAAATGCAATGTTCTGAATCGATTGGTAACATTTTTCTAACTGTGGCACAAGTATTATTAAAGATTTCACGATTTTATCTTCGCATATACCGAAATTCGCGTATGTCGATTACGTTTTTCGACAATTATCATATGAAAACGCGTATTTAAACATAGTAAAAACGATATATTCTTGTTATATTCTTTATTCTGCATCGATAGAATATAAAATCAATGAAATTGAACGAGATATCCAGTTTTCGTTTTTCGACGATACGCGTATATGAGCGAAAAATCGTATATAGGATATGAAAGAATGTTAAAAACTTTGATTCCAATATAAAATAGATGTTTGATCTTTTGAATTGCAATGTTCTGAATCGATTGGTAGCATTTTTCTAACAGTGGCACAAGTATTATTAAAGATTTCACGATTTTATCTTCGCATATACCGAAATTCGCGTATGTCGATTACGTTTTTCGACAATTATCATATGAAAACGCGTATTTAAACATAGTAAGAACGTTATATTCTTGTTATATTCATTATTCTGCATCTATAGAATATAAATCATTGAAATTGAACGAGATTTCAAGTTTTCGTTTTTCGACGATACGCGTATATGAGCGAAAAATCGTAAATACGATATGTAAGAATGGATAAAACTTTGATTCCAATTTAAAATAGATGTTTGATCTTATGAAATGCAATGTTCTGATCGATTGGTAACATTTTTCTAACTGTGGCACAAGTATTATTAAAGATATCACGATTTTATCTTCGCATATACCGAAATTCGCGTATGTCGATTACGTTTTTCGACTATTATCATATGAAAGCGCGTATTTAAACATAGTAAAAACGTTATATTCTTGTTATATTCTTTATTCTGCATCGATAGAATATAAAATCAAAGAAATTGAAGGAGATTTCAAGTTTTCGTTCTTCGACGATACGCGTATATGGGCGAAAAATCGTATATACGATATGAAAGAATGTTAAAAACTTTGATTCCAATATAATATAGATGTTTGATCTTATGAAATGCAATGTTCTGAATCGATTGGTAACATTTTTCCAACTGTGGCACATGTATTAAAGATTTCACGATTTTTTCTTCGCATAATCCGAAATTCGCGTATGTCGATTAAGTTTTTCGAAAATTATCATATGAAAACGCTTATTTAAACATAGTAAAAACGTTATATTCTTGTTATATTCTTTATTCTGCATCGATAGAATATAAAATCAATGAAATTGAACGAGATTTCAACTTTTCGTTTTTCGACGATACGCGTATATGAGCGAAAAATCGTATATACGATATGAAAGAATGTTAAAAACTTTGATTCCAATATAAAATAGATGTTTGATCTTATGAAATGCAATGTTCTGAATCGATTGGTAACATTTTTCTAACTGTGGCACAAGTATTATTAAAGATTTCACGATTTTTTCTTCGCATATACGGAAATTCGCGTATGTCGATTACGTTTTTCGACAATTATCATATGAAAACGCGTATTTAAACATAGTAAAAACGTTATATTCTTGTTATATTCTTTATTCTGCATCGATAGAATATAGAATCATTGAAATTGAACGAGATATCCAGTTTTCGTTTTTCGACGATACGCGTATATGAGCGAAAAATCGTATATAGGATATGAAAGAATGTTAAAAACTTTGATTCCAATATAAAATAGATGTTTGATCTTATGAATTGCAATGTTCTGAATCGATTGGTAACATTTTTCTAACTGTGGCACAAGTATTATTAAAGATTTCACGATTTTATCTTCGCATATACCGAAATTCGCATATGTCGATTACGTTTTTCGACAATTATCATATGAAAACGCGTATTTAAACATAGTAAAAACGTTATATTCTTGTTATATTCTTTATTCTGCATCGATAGAATATAAAATCAATGAAATTGAACGAGATATCCAGTTTTCGTTCTTCGACGATACGCGTATATGAGCGAAAAATCGTATATACGATATGAAAGAATGTTAAAAACTTTGATTCCAATATAATATAGATGTTTGATCTTATGAAATGCAATGTTCTGAATCGATTGGTAACATTTTTCCAACTGTGGCACATGTATTAAAGATTTCACGATTTTTTCTTCGCATAATCCGAAATTCGCGTATGTCGATTAAGTTTTTCGAAAATTATCATATGAAAACGCTTATTTAAACATAGTAAAAACGTTATATTCTTGTTATATTCTTTATTCTGCATCGATAGAATATAAAATCAATGAAATTGAACGAGATTTCAACTTTTCGTTTTTCGACGATACGCGTATATGAGCGAAAAATCGTATATACGATATGAAAGAATGTTAAAAACTTTGATTCCAATATAAAATAGATGTTTGATCTTATGAAATGCAATGTTCTGAATCGATTGGTAACATTTTTCTAACTGTGGCACAAGTATTATTAAAGATTTCACGATTTTTTCTTCGCATATACGGAAATTCGCGTATGTCGATTACGTTTTTCGACAATTATCATATGAAAACGCGTATTTAAACATAGTAAAAACGTTATATTCTTGTTATATTCTTTATTCTGCATCGATAGAATATAGAATCATTGAAATTGAACGAGATATCCAGTTTTCGTTTTTCGACGATACGCGTATATGAGCGAAAAATCGTATATAGGATATGAAAGAATGTTAAAAACTTTGATTCCAATATAAAATAGATGTTTGATCTTATGAATTGCAATGTTCTGAATCGATTGGTAACATTTTTCTAACTGTGGCACAAGTATTATTAAAGATTTCACGATTTTATCTTCGCATATACCGAAATTCGCATATGTCGATTACGTTTTTCGACAATTATCATATGAAAACGCGTATTTAAACATAGTAAAAACGTTATATTCTTGTTATATTCTTTATTCTGCATCGATAGAATATAAAATCAATGAAATTGAACGAGATATCCAGTTTTCGTTCTTCGACGATACGCGTATATGAGCGAAAAATCGTATATAGGATATGTAATAATGTTAAAAACTTTGATTCCAATATAAAATAGATGTTTGATCTTATGAAATGCAATGTTCTGAATCGATTGGTAACATTTTTCTAACTGTGGCACAAGTATTAAAGATTTCACGATTTTTTCTTCGCATAATCCGAAATTCGCGTATGTCGATTACGTTTTTCGACAATTATCATATGAAAACGCGTATTTAAACATAGTAAAAACGTTATATTCTTGTTATATTCTTTATTCTTCATCGATAGAATATGAAATCAATGAAATTGAACGAGATATCCAGTTTTCGTTTTTCGACGATACGCGTATATGAGCGAAAAATCGTATATAGGATATGAAAGAATGTTAAAAACTTTGATTCCAATATAAAATAGATGTTTGATCTTATGAATTGCAATGTTCTGAATCGATTGGTAGCATTTTTCTAACAGTGGCACAAGTATTATTAAAGATTTCACGATTTTATCTTCGCATATACCGAAATTCGCGTATGTCGATTACGTTTTTCGACAATTATCATATGATAACGCGTACTTAAACATAGTAAAAACGTTATAATCTTGTTATATTCTTTATTCTGCATCGATAGAATATAAAATCATTGAAATTGAACGAGATTTCAAGTTTTCGTCTTTCGACGATACGCGTATATGAGCGAAAAATCGTATATACGATATGAAAGAATGTTAAAAACATTGATTCCAATATAAAATAGATGATAGATCTTATGAAATGCAATGTTCTGATCGATTGGTAACATTTTTGTAACTGTGGCACAAGTATTATTAAAGATTTCACGATTTTATCTTCGCATATACCGAAATTCGCGTATGTCGATTACGTTTTTCGACTATTATCATATGAAAGCGCGTATTTAAACATAGTAAAAACGTTATATTCTTGTTATATTCTTTATTCTGCATCGATAGAATATAAAATCAATGAAATTGAAGGAGATTTCAAGTTTTCGTTTTTCGACGATACGCGTATATGAGCGAAAAATCGTAAATACGATATGTAAGAATGGATAAAACTTTGATTCCAATTTAAAATAGATGTTTGATCTTATGAAATGCAATGTTCTGAATCGATTGGTAACATTTTTCTAACTGTGGCACAAGTATTATTAAAGATTTCACGATTTTATCTTCGCATATACCGAAATTCGCGTACGTCGATTACGTTTTTCGACAATTATCATATGAAAACGCGTATTTAAACATAGTAAAAACGTTATATTCTTGTTATATTCTTTATTCTGCATCGATAGAATATAAAATCAATGAAATTGAAGGAGATTTCAAGTTTTCGTTTTTCGACGATACGCGTATATGAGCGAAAAATCGTAAATACGATATGTAAGAATGGATAAAACTTTGATTCCAATTTAAAATAGATGTTTGATCTTATGAAATGCAATGTTCTGAATCGATTGGTAACATTTTTCTAACTGTGGCACAAGTATTATTAAAAATTTCACGATTTTATCTTCGCATATACGGAAATTCGCGTATGTCGATTACGTTTTTCGACAATTATCATATGAAAACGCGTATTTAAACATAGTAAAAACGTTATATTCTTGTTATATTCTTTATTCTGCATCGATAGAATATAAAATCAATGAAATTGAACGAGATTTCAAGTTTTCGTTTTTCGACGATACGCGTATATGAGCGAAAAATCGTAAATACGATATGTAAGAATGGATAAAACTTTGATTCCAATTTAAAATAGATGTTTGATCTTATGAAATGCAATGTTCTGATCGATTGGTAACATTTTTCTAACTGTGGCACAAGTATTATTAAAGATATCACGATTTTATCTTCGCATATACCGAAATTCGCGTATGTCGATTACGTTTTTCGACTATTATCATATGAAAACGCGTATTTAAACATAGTAAAAACGTTATATTCTTGTTATATTCTTTATTCTGCATCGATAGAATATAAAATCAATGAAATTGAACGAGCTTTCAACTTTTCGTTTTTCGACGATACGCGTATATGAGCGAAAAATCGTATATAGGATATGTAATAATGTTAAAAACTTTGATTCCAATATAAAATAGATGTTTGATCTTATGAAATGCAATGTTCTGAATCGATTGGTAACATTTTTCTAACTGTGGCACAAGTATTATTAAAGATTTCACGATTTTATCTTCGCATATACCGAAATTCGCGTATGTCGATTATGTTTTTCGACAATTATCATATGAAAACGCGTATTCAAACATAGTAAAAACGTTATATTCTTGTTATATTCTTTATTCTGCATTGATAGAATATGAAATCAATGAAATTGAACGAGATATCCAGTTTTCGTTTTTCGACGATACGCGTATATGAGCGAAAAATCGTATATAGGATATGAAAGAATGTTAAAAACTTTGATTCCAATATAAAATAGATGTTTGATCTTATGAATTGCAATGTTCTGAATCGATTGGTAGCATTTTTCTAACAGTGGCACAAGTATTATTAAAGATTTCACGATTTTATCTTCGCATATACCGAAATTCGCGTATGTCGATTACGTTTTTCGACAATTATCATATGAAAACGCGTATTTAAACATAATAAGAACGTTATATTCTTGTTATATTCATTATTCTGCATCTATAGAATATAAATCATTGAAATTGAACGAGATTTCAAGTTTTCGTTTTTCGACGATACGCGTATATGAGCGAAAAATCGAATATAGGATATGTAATAATGTTAAAAACTTTGATTCCAATATAAAATAGATGTTTGATCTTATGAAATGCAATGTTCTGAATCGATTGGTAACATTTTTCTAACTGTGGCACAAGTATTATTAAAGATTTCACGATTTTATCTTCGCATATACCGAAATTCGCGTATGTCGATTACGTTTTTCGACAATTATCATATGAAAACGCGTATTCAAACATAGTAAAAACGTTATATTCTTGTTATATTCTTTATTCTGCATTGATAGAATATGAAATCAATGAAATTGAACGAGATATCCAGTTTTCGTTTTTCGACGATACGCGTATATGAGCGAAAAATCGTATATAGGATATGAAAGAATGTTAAAAACTTTGATTCCAATATAAAATAGATGTTTGATCTTATGAATTGCAATGTTCTGAATCGATTGGTAGCATTTTTCTAACAGTGGCACAAGTATTATTAAAGATTTCACGATTTTATCTTCGCATATACCGAAATTCGCGTATGTCGATTACGTTTTTCGACAATTATCATATGAAAACGCGTATTTAAACATAGTAAGAACGTTATATTCTTGTTATATTCATTATTCTGCATCTATAGAATATAAATCATTGAAATTGAACGAGATTTCAAGTTTTCGTTTTTCGACGATACGCGTATATGAGCGAAAAATCGTAAATACGATATGTAAGAATGGATAAAACTTTGATTCCAATTTAAAATAGATGTTTGATCTTATGAAATGCAATGTTCTGATCGATTGGTAACATTTTTCTAACTGTGGCACAAGTATTATTAAAGATTTCACGATTTTATCTTCGCATATACCGAAATTCGCGTATGTCGATTACGTTTTTCGACTATTATCATATGAAAGCGCGTATTTAAACATAGTAAAAACGTTATATTCTTGTTATATTCTTTATTCTGCATCGATAGAATATAAAATCAAAGAAATTGAAGGAGATTTCAAGTTTTCGTTCTTCGACGATACGCGTATATGAGCGAAAAATCGTATATACGATATGAAAGAATGTTAAAAACTTTGATTCCAATATAATATAGATGTTTGATCTTATGAAATGCAATGTTCTGAATCGATTGGTAACATTTTTCCAACTGTGGCACATGTATTAAAGATTTCACGATTTTTTCTTCGCATAATCCGAAATTCGCGTATGTCGATTAAGTTTTTCGAAAATTATCATATGAAAACGCTTATTTAAACATAGTAAAAACGTTATATTCTTGTTATATTCTTTATTCTGCATCGATAGAATATAAAATCAATGAAATTGAACGAGATTTCAACTTTTCGTTTTTCGACGATACGCGTATATGAGCGAAAAATCGTATATACGATATGAAAGAATGTTAAAAACTTTGATTCCAATATAAAATAGATGTTTGATCTTATGAAATGCAATGTTCTGAATCGATTGGTAACATTTTTCTAACTGTGGCACAAGTATTATTAAAGATTTCACGATTTTTTCTTCGCATATACGGAAATTCGCGTATGTCGATTACGTTTTTCGACAATTATCATATGAAAACGCGTATTTAAACATAGTAAAAACGTTATATTCTTGTTATATTCTTTATTCTGCATCGATAGAATATAGAATCATTGAAATTGAACGAGATATCCAGTTTTCGTTTTTCGACGATACGCGTATATGAGCGAAAAATCGTATATAGGATATGAAAGAATGTTAAAAACTTTGATTCCAATATAAAATAGATGTTTGATCTTATGAAATGCAATGTTCTGAATCGATTGGTAACATTTTTCCAACTGTGGCACAAGTATTAAAGATTTCACGATTTTTTCTTCGCATAATCCGAAATTCGCGTATGTCGATTACGTTTTTCGACAATTATCATATGAAAACGCGTATTTAAACATAGTAAAAACGTTATATTCTTGTTATATTCTTTATTCTTCATCGATAGAATATAGAATCAATGAAATTGAACGAGATTTCAAGTTTTCGTTTTTCGACGATACGCGTATATGAGCGAAGTATCGTATATACGATATGAAAGAATGTTAAAAACTATGATTCAAATATAAAATAGATGTTTCATCTTATGAAATGCAATGTTCTGAATCGATGGGTAACATTTTTCTAACTGTGGCACAAGTATTATTAAAGATTTCACGATTTTATCTTCGCATATACCGAAATTCGCGTATGTCGATTACGTTTTTCGACAATTATCATATGAAAACGCGTATTTAAACATAGTAAAAATTTTATAGACTTGTTATATTCATTATTCTGCTTCGATAGAATATAAAATCAATGAAATTGAACGAGATTTCAATTTATCGTTTTTCGACGATACGCGTATATGAGCGAAAAATCGTTTCTACGATATGAAAGAATGTTAAAAACTTTGATTCCAATATAAAATAGATGTTTGATCTTATGAAATGCAATGTTGTGAATCGATTGGTAACATTTTTCTAACTGTGGCACAAGTATTATTAAAGATTACACAATTTTATCTTCGCATATACCGAAATTCGCGTATGTCGATTACGTTGCTCGACAATTATCATATGAAAACGCGTATTTAAACATAGTAAGAACGTTATTTTCTTGTTATATTCTTTTTTCTGCATCGATAGAATATAAAATCAATAAAATTGAAGGAGATTTCAAATTTTCGTTTTTCGACGATACGCGTATATGAGCGAAAAATCGTATATAGGATATGAAAGAATGTTAAAAACTTTGATTCCAATTTAAAATAGATGTTTGATCTTATGAAATGCAATGTTCTGAATCGATTGATAACATTTTTCTAACTGTGGCACAAGTATTATTAAAGATTTCAAGATTTTATCTTCGCATATACCGAAATTCGCGTATGTCGATTACGTTTTTCGACAATTATCATATGATAACGCGTATTTAAACATAGTAAAAACGTTATATTCTTGTTATATTCTTTATTCTGATCGATAGAATATAAAATCAATAAAATTGAAGGAGATTTCAAATTTTCGTTTTTCGACGATACGCGTATATGAAAGAAAAATCGTATATACGATATGAAAGAATGTTAAAAACTTTGATTCCAATATAAAATAGATGATAGATCTTATGAAATGCAATGTTCTGATCGATTGGTAACATTTTTCTAACTGTGGCACAAGTATTATTAAAGATTTCACGATTTTATCTTCGCATATACCGAAATTCGCGTATGTCGATTACGTTTTTCGACAATTATCATATGAAAACGCGTATTTAAACATAGTAAAAACGTTATATTCTTGTTATATTCTTTATTCTGCATCGATAGAATATAAAATCAATGAAATTGAAGGAGATTTCAAGTTTTCGTTTTTCGACGATACGCGTATATGAGCGAAAAATCGTATATACGATATGAAAGAATGTTAAAAACTATGATTCCAAACTAAAATAGATGTTTGATCTTATGAAATGCAATGTTGTGAATCGATTGGTAACATTTTTCTAACTGTGGCACAAGTATTATTAAAGATTACACGATTTTATCTTCGCATATACCGAAATTCGCGTATGTCGATTACGTTTTTCGACAATTATCATATGAAAACGCGTATTTAAACATAGTAAAAACGTTTTATTCTTGTTATATTCTTTATTCTGCATCGACAGAAAATAAAATCATTGAAATTGAACGAGATTTCAAGTTTTCGTTTTTCGACGATACGCGTATATGAGCGAAAAATCGTATATACGATATGAAAGAATGTTAAAAACTTTGATTCCAATATAAAATAGATGTTTGATCTTATGAAATGCGATGTTCTGAATCGATTGGTAACATTTTCCTAACTGTGGCACAAGAATTTTTAAAGATTTCACGATTTTATCTTCGCATATACCGAAATTCGCGTATGTTGATTACGTTTTTCGACAATTATCATATGAAAACGCGTATTTAAACATAGTAAAAATGTTATATTCTTGTTATATTCTTTATTCTGCAACGATAGAATATAAAATCATTGAAATTGAACGAGATTTCAAGTTTTCGTTTTTCGACGATACGCGTATATGAGCGAAAAATCGTATATTCGATATGAAAGAATGTTAAAAACTTTGATTCCAATATAAAATAGATGTTCGATCTTATGAAATGCAATGTTCTGAATCGTTTGGTAACATTTTTCTATCTGTGGCACAAGTATTATTAAAGATTTCACGATTTTATCTTCGCATATACCGTAATTCGCGTATGTCGATTACGTTTTTCGACAATTATCATATTAAAACGCGTATTTAAACATAGTAAAAATGTTATATTCTTGTTATATTCTTTATTCTGCATCGATAGAATATAAAATCATTGAAATTGAACGAGATTTCAAGTTTTCGTTTTTCGACGATACTGGATGAGCGAAAAATCGTATATACGATATGAAAGAATGTTAAAAACTTTGATTCCAATATAAAATAGAAGTTTGATCTTATGAAATGCAATGTTCTGAATCGATTGGTAACATTTTTCTAACTGTGGCACAAGTATTATTAAAGATTTCACGATTTTATCTTCTTATATACCGTAATTCGCGTATGTCGATTACGTTTTTCGACAATTATCATATGAAAACGCGTATTTAAACATAGTAAAAACGTTATATTCTTGTTATATTCTTTATTCTGCATCGATAGAATATAAAATCAATGAAATTGAAGGAGATTTCAAGTTTTCGTTTTTCGACGATACGCGTATATGAGCGAAAAATCGTATATACGATATGAAAGAATGTTAAAAACTATGATTCCAATATAAAATAGATGTTTGATCTTATGAAATACAATGTTGTGAATCGATTGGTAACATTTTTCTAACTGTGGCACAAGTATTATTAAAGATTACACGATTTTATCTTCGCATATACCGAAATTCGCGTATGTCGATTACGTTTTTCGACAATTATCATATGAAAACGCGTATTTAAACATAGTAAAAACGTTTTATTCTTGTTATATTCTTTATTCTGCATCGACAGAAAATAAAATCATTGAAATTGAACGAGATTTCAAGTTTTCGTTTTTCGACGATACGCGTATATGAGCGAAAAATCGTATATACGATATGAAAGAATGTTAAAAACTTTGATTCCAATATAAAATAGATGTTTGATCTTATGAAATGCGATGTTCTGAATCGATTGGTAACATTTTCCTAACTGTGGCACAAGAATTTTTAAAGATTTCACGATTTTATCTTCGCATATACCGAAATTCGCGTATGTTGATTACGTTTTTCGACAATTATCATATGAAAACGCGTATTTAAACCTAGTAAAAATGTTATATTCTTGTTATATTCTTTATTCTGCAACGATAGAATATAAAATCATTGAAATTGAACGAAATTTCAAGTTTTCGTTTTTCGACGATACGCGTATATGAGCGAAAAATCGTATATTCGATATGAAAGAATGTTAAAAACTTTGATTCCAATATAAAATAGATGTTCGATCTTATGAAATGCAATGTTCTGAATCGTTTGGTAACATTTTTCTATCTGTGGCACAAGTATTATTAAAGATTTCACGATTTTATCTTCGCATATACCGTAATTCGCGTATGTCGATTACGTTTTTCGACAATTATCATATTAAAACGCGTATTTAAACATAGTAAAAATGTTATATTCTTGTTATATTCTTTATTCTGCATCGATAGAATATAAAATCATTGAAATTGAACGAGATTTCAAGTTTTCGTTTTTCGACGATACTGGATGAGCGAAAAATCGTATATACGATATGAAAGAATGTTAAAAACTTTGATTCCAATATAAAATAGAAGTTTGATCTTATGAAATGCAATGTTCTGAATCGATTGGTAACATTTTTCTAACTGTGGCACAAGTATTATTAAAGATTTCACGATTTTATCTTCGCATATACCAAAATTCGCGTATGTCGATTACGTTTTTCGACAATTATCATATGAAAACGAGTATTTAAACATAGTAAAAACGTTATATTCTTGTTATATTCTTTATTCTGCTTCGATAGAATATGAAATCAATGAAATTGAACGAGATTTCAAGTTTTCGTATTTCGACGATACGCGAGTATGAGCGAAAAATCATATATTCGATATTAAAGAATGTTAAAAACTTTGATTCCAATATAAAATAGATGTTCGATCTTATGAAATGCAATGTTCTGAATCGATTGGTAACATTTTTCTAACTGTGGCACAAGTATTATTAAAGATTTCACGATTTTATCTTCTTATATACCGTAATTCGCGTATGTCGATTACGTTTTTCGACAATTATCATATGAAAACGCGTATTTAAACATAGTAAAAACGTTATATTCTTGTTTTATTCTTTATTCTGCATCGATGGAATATAAAATCAATGAAATTGAACGAGATTTAAAGTTTTCGTTTTTCGACGATACGCGTATATGAGCGAAAAATCGTATATACGATATGAAAGAATGTTAAAAACTTCGATTCCAATATAAAATAGATGTTTGATCTTATTAAATGCAATGTTCTGAATCGATTGGTAACATTTTTCTAACTGTGGCACAAGTATTATTAAAGATTTCACGATTTTATCTTCGCATATACCAAAATTCGCGTATGTCGATTACGTTTTTCGACAATTATCATATGAAAACGAGTATTTAAACATAGTAAAAACGTTATATTCTTGTTATATTCTTTATTCTGCTTCGATAGAATATAAAATCAATGACATTGAACGAGATTTCAAGTTTTCGTTTTTCGACGATACGCGTATATGAGCGAAAAATCATATATTCGATATTAAAGAATGTTAAAAACTTTGATTCCAATATAAAATAGATGTTCGATCTTATGAAATGCAATGTTCTGAATCGATTGGTAACATTTTTCTAACTGTGGCACAAGTATTATTAAAGATTTCACGATTTTATCTTCTTATATACCGTAATTCGCGTATGTCGATTATGTTTTTCGACAATTATCATATGAAAACGCGTATTTAAACATAGTAAAAACGTTATATTCTTGTTTTATTCTTTATTCTGCATCGATGGAATATAAAATCAATGAAATTGAACGAGATTTAAAGTTTTCGTTTTTCGACGATACGCGTATATGAGCGAAAAATCGTATATACGATATGAAAGAATGTTAAAAACTTCGATTCCAATATAAAATAGATGTTTGATCTTATTAAATGCAATGTTCTGAATCGATTGGTAACATTTTTATAACTGTGGAACAAGTATTATTAAAGATTTCACGATTTTATCTTCGCATATACCGAAATTCGCGTATGTCGATTAAGTTTATCGACAATGATCATATGAAAACGCGTATTTAAACATAGTAAAAACGTTATATTCTTGTTATATTCTTTATTCTGCATCGATAGAATATAAAATCAATGAAATTGAACGAGATTTCAAGTTTTCGTTTTTCGACGATACGCGTATATGAGCGAAGAATCGTATACACGAAATGAAAGAATGTTAAAAACTTTGATTCCAATATAAAATAGATGTTTGTTCTTATAAAATGCAATGTTCGGAATCGATTGGTAACATTTTTCTAACTGTGGCACAAGTATTATTAAAGATTTCACGATTTTATCTTCCCAAATACCGAATTTCGCGTATGTCGATTACGTTTTTCGACAATTATCATATGAAAACGCGTATTTAAACATAGTAAAAACGTTATATTCTTGTTATATTCTTTATTCTGCATCGATAGAATATAAAATCATTGAAATTGAACGAGATTTCAAGTTTTGGTTTTTCGACGATACGCGTGTATGAGCGAAAAATCGTATATACGATATGAAAGAATGTGAAAAACTTTGATTACAATATAAAATAGATGTTTGATCTTATGAAATGCACTGTTCTGAATCGATTGGTAAAATTTTTCTAACTGTGGCACAAGTATTATTAAAGATTTCACGATTTTATCTTCGCATATACCGAAATTCGCGTATGACGATTATGTTTTTCGACAATTATAATATGAAAGCGCGTATTTAAACATAGAAAAATGATATATTCTTGTTATATTCTTTATTCTGCATCGACAGAATACAAAATCAATGAAATTGAACGAGATTTCAAGTTTTCGTTTTTCGACGATACGCGTATATGAGCGAAAAATCGTATATACGATATGAAAGAATGTTAAAAACTATGATTCCATTATAAAATAGATGTTTGACCTTATGAAATGCAATGTTCTGAATCGATTGGTAACATTTTTCTAACTATGGCACAAGTAATATTAAAGATTTCACGATTTTATCTTCGCATTTACCGAAATTCTTGTATGTCGATTACGTTTTTCGACAATTATCATATGAAAACGCGTATTTAAACATAGTAAAAACGTTATAGTCTTGTTTTATTCTTTATTCTGCATCGATGGAATATAAAATCAATGAAATTGAACGAGATTTCAAGTTTTCGTTCTTCGACGATACGCGTATATGAGCGAAAAATCGTATATAGGATATGAAAGAATGTTAAAAACTTTGATTCCAATTTAAAATAGATGTTTGATCTTATGAAATGCAATGTTCTGAATCGATTGGTAACATTTTTCCAACTGTGGCACAAGTATTAAAGATTTCACGATTTTTACTTCGCATATTCCGAAATTCGCGTATGTCGATTACGTTTTTCGACAATTATCATATGAAAACGCGTATTTAAACATAGTAAAAACGTTATATGCTTGTTATATTCTTTATTCTGCATCGATAGAATATAAAATCAATGAAATTGAACGAGATTTCAAGTTTTCGTTTTTCGACGATACGCGTATATGAGCGAAAAATTGTATATACGATATGAAAGAATGTTAAAAACTTTTATTCCAATATAAAATAGATAATTGATCTTATGAAATGCAATGTTCTGAATCGATTGGTAACATTTTTCTAACTGTGGCACAAGTATTATTAAAGATTTCTCGATTTTATCTTCGCATATACCGAAATTCGCTTATGTCGATTACGTTTTTGGACAATTATCATATGAAAACGCATATTTAAACAAAGAAAAAACGTTATATTCTTGTTATATTCTTTACTCTGCTTCGATAGAATATAAAATCATTGAAATTGAACGAGATTTAAAGTTTTCGTTTTTCGACGATACGCGTGTATGAGCGAAAAATCGTATATACCATATGAAAGTATGTTAAAAACTTTGATTCCAATATAAAATAGATGTTCGATCTTATGAAATGCAATGTTCTGAATCGATTGGTAACATTTTTCTAACTGTGGTACAAGTAGTATTAAAGATTTCACGATTTATCTTCGCATATACCGTAATTCGCGTATGTCGATTACGTTTTTCGACAATTATCATATTAAAACGCGTATTTAAACATAGTAAAAATGTTATATTCTTGTTATTTTCTTTATTCTGCATCGATAGAATATAAAATCATTGAAATTGAACGAGATTTCAAGTTTTCGTTTTTCGACGATACGCGTGTATGAGCGAAAAATCGTATATACGATATGAAAGAATGTGAAAAACTTTGATTCCAATATGAAATAGATGTTTGATCTTATGAAATGCACTGTTCTGAATCGATTGGTAACATTTTTCTAACTGTGGCACAAGTATTATTAAAGATTTCACGATTTTATCTTCGCATATACCGAAATTCGCGTATGACGATTATGTTTTTCGACAATTATAATATGAAAACGCGTTTTTAAACATAGAAAAATGATATATTCTTGTTATATTCTTTATTCTGCATCGACAGAATACAAAATCAATGAAATTGAACGAGATTTCAAGTTTTCGTTTTTCGACGATACGCGTATATGAGCGAAAAATCGTATATACGATATGAAAGAATGTTAAAAACTATAATTCCATTATAAAATAGATGTTTGACCTTATGAAATGCAATGTTCTGAATCGATTGGTAACATTTTTCTAACTATGGCACAAGTATTATTAAAGATTTCTCGATTTTATCTTCGCATATACCGAAATTCGCTTATGTCGATTACGTTTTTGGACAATTATCATATGAAAACGCATATTTAAACAAAGAAAAAACGTTATATTCTTGTTATATTCTTTACTCTGCTTCGATAGAATATAAAATCATTGAAATTGAACGAGATTTAAAGTTTTTGTTTTTCGACGATATGCGTGTATGTGCGAAAAATCGTATATACCATATGAAAGTATGTTAAAAACTTTGATTACAATATAAAATAGATGTTTGATCTTATGAAATGCACTGTTCTGAATCGATTGGTAACATTTTTCTAACTGTGGCACAAGTATTATTAAAGATTTCACGATTTTATCTTCGCAAATACCGAAATTCGCGTATGTCGATTACGTTTTTCGACAATTATCATATGAAAACGCGCATTTAAACATAGTAAAAATGTTATATTCTTGTTATATTCTTTACTCTGCTTCGATAGAATATAAAATCATAGAAATTGAACGAGATTTCAAGTTTTCGTTTTTCGAAGATACGCGTATATGAGCGAAGAATCGTATATACGATATGAAAGAATGTTAAAAACTTTGATTCCAATATAAAATAGATGTTTGATCTTATGAAATGCAATGTTCTGAATCGATTGGTAACATTTTTCTAACTGTGGCACAAGTATTATTAAAGATTTCACGATTTTATCTTCGCAAATACCGAAATTCGCGTATGTCGATTACGTTTTTCGACAATTATCATATGAAAACGCGCATTTAAACATAGTAAAAATGTTATATTCTTGTTATATTCTTTACTCTGCTTCGATAGAATATAAAATCATAGAAATTGAACGAGATTTCAAGTTTTCGTTTTTCGAAGATACGCGTATATGAGCGAAGAATCGTATATACGATATGAAAGAATGTTAAAAACTTTGATTCCAATATAAAATAGATGTTTGATCTTATGAAATGCAATGTTCTGAATCGATTGGTAACATTTTTCTAACTATGGCACAAGTATTATTAAAGATTTCACTATTTTATCTTCGCATATACCGAAATTCGCGTATGTCGATTACGTTTTTCGACAATTATCATATGAAAACGCGTATTTAAACATAGTAAAATTGTTATATTCTTGTTATATTCTTTATTCTGCATCGATAGAATATAAAATCATTGAAATTGAACGAGACTTCAAGTTTTCGTTTTTCGACGATACGCGTATATGAGCGAAAAATCGTATATACGATATGAAAGAATGTTAAGAACTTTGATTCCAATATAAAATAGATGTTTGATCTGATGAAATGCAATGTTCTGCATCGATTGGTAAGATTTTTCTAACTGTGGCACAAGTATTATTACAGATTTCACGATTTTATCTTCGCAAATACCGAAATTCGCGTATGTCGATTACGTTTTTCGACAATTATCATATGAAAACGCGTATTTGAACATAGTAAAATCGTTATATTCTTGTTATATTCTTTATTCTGCATCGATTGAATGTAAAATCATTGAAATTGAACGAGATTTCAAGTTTTCGTTTTTCGACGATACGCGTATATGAGCGAAAAATCATATATACGATATGAAAGAATGTTAAAAACTTTGATTCCAATATAAAATAGATGTTTGATCTCATGAAATGCAATGTTCTGAATCGATTGGTAACATTTTTCTAACTGTGGCACAAGTATTATTGAAGATTTCACGATTTTATCTTCGCATATACGGAAATTCGCGTATGTCGATTACGATTTGCGACAATTATCATATGAAAACGCGTATTTAATCATAGTAAAAACGTTATATTCTTGTTATATTCTTTATTCTGCATCGATAGAATATAAAATCATAGAAATTGAACGAGATTTCAAGTTTTCGTTTTTCGACGATACGCGTATATGAGCGAAAAATCGTATATACGATATGAAAGAATGTTAAAAACTTTGATTCCAATATAAAATAGATGTTTGATCTTATGAAATGCAATGTTCTGAAACGATTGGTAACATTTTTCTAACTGTGGCACAAGTATTAATAAAGATTTCACGATATTATCTTCGCAAATACCGAAATGCGCGTATGTCGATTACGTTTTTCGACAATTATCATATGAAAACGCGTATTTAAACATAGTAAGAACGTTATATTCTTGTTATATTCATTATTCTGCATCGATAGAATATAAAATCATTGAAATTGAACGAGATTTCAAGTTTTCGTTTTTCGACGATACGCGTATATGAGCGAAAAATCGTATATACGATATGAAAGAATGTTAAAAACTATGATTCCAATAAAAAATAGATGTTTGACCTTATGAAATGCAATGTTCTGAATCGATTGGTAACATTTTTCTAACTGTGGCACAAGTATTATTAAAGATTTCACGATTTTATCTTCGCATATACGGAAATTCGTGTATGTCGATTACGTTTTTCGACAATTATCATATGAAAACGCGCATTTAAACATAGTAAAAACGTTATATTCTTGTTATATTCTTTATTCTGCATCGATAGAATATAAAATCATTGAAATTGAACGAGATTTCAAGTTTTCGTTTTTCGAAGATACGCGTAAATGAGCGAAGAATCGTATATACGATATGAAAGAATGTTAAAAACTTTGATTCCAATATAAAATAGATGTTTTATCTTATGAAATGCGTAGTTCTGAATCGATTGGTAACATTTTTCTAACTATGGCACAAGTATTATTAAAGATTTCACGATTTTATCGTCGCATTTACCGAAATTCTCGTATGTCGATTACTTTTTTCGACAATTATCATATGAAAACGCGTATTTAAACATAGTAAAAACGTTATAGTCTTGTTTTATTCTTTATTCTGCATCGATGGAATATAAAATCAATGAAATTGAACTAGATTTCAAGTTTTCGTTCTTCGACGATACGCGTATATGAGCGAAAAATCGTATATACGATATGAAAGAATGTTAAAAACTTCGATTCCAATATAAAATAGATGTTTGAACTTATGAAATGCAATGTTCTGAATCGATTGGTAACATTTTTCTATCTGTGGCACAAGTATTATTAAAGATTTCACGATTTTATCTTCGCATATACTGAAATTCGCGTATGTCGATTAAGTGTTTCGACTATTATCATATGAAAACGCGTATTTAAACATAGTAAAAACGTTATATTCTTGTTATATTCTTTATTCTGCATCGATAGAATATAAAATCAATGAAATTGAACGAGATATCCAGTTTTCGTTCTTCGACGATACGCGTATATGAGCGAAAAATCGTATATACGATATGAAAGAATGTTAAAAACTTTGATTCCAATATAAAATAGATGTTTGATCTTATGAAATGCAATGTTCTGAATCGATTGGTAACATTTTTCCAACTGTGGCACAAGTATTAAAGATTTCACGATTTTATCTTCGCATATACCGAAATTCGCGTATGTCGATTACGTTTTTCGACAATTATCATATGAAAACGCGTATATAAACATAGTAAAAACGTTATATTCTTGTTATATTTTTTATTCTGCATCGATAGAATATATAATCAATTAAATTGAACGAGATTTCAAGTTTTCGTTTTTCGAAGATACGCGTATATGAGCGAAGAATCCTATATACGATATGAAAGAATGTTAAAAACTTTGATTCCAATATAAAATAGATGTTTGATCTTATGAAATGCAATGTTCTGAATCGATTGGTAACATTTTTCTAACTATGGCACAAGTATTATTAAAGATTTCACGATTTTATCTTCGCATATACCGAAATTCGCGTATGTCGATTACGTTTTTCGACAATTATCATATGAAAACGCGTATTTAAACATAGTAAAATTGTTATATTCTTGTTATATTCTTTATTCTGCATCGATAGAATATAAAATCATTGAAATTGAACGAGATTTCAAGTTTTCGTTTTTCGACGATACGCGTATATGAGCGAAAAATCGTATATACGATATGAAAGAATGTTAAGAACTTTGATTCCAATATAAAATAGATGTTTGATCTGATGAAATGCAATGTTCTGCATCGATTGGTAAGATTTTTCTAACTGTGGCACAAGTATTATTACAGATTTCACGATTTTATCTACGCAAATACCGAAATTCGCGTATGTCGATTACGTTTTTCGACAATTATCATATGAAAACGCGTATTTGAACATAGTAAAATCGTTATATTCTTGTTATATTCTTTATTCTGCATCGATAGAATGTAAAATCATTGAAATTGAACGAGATTTCAAGTTTTCGTTTTTCGACGATACGCGTATATGAGCGAAAAATCATATATACGATATGAAAGAATGTTAAAAACTTTGATTCCAATATAAAATAGATGTTTGATCTTATGAAATGCAATGTTCTGAATCGATTGGTAACATTTTTCTAACTGTGGCACAAGTATTATTAAAGATTTCACGATTTTATCTTCGCATATACGGAAATTCGCGTATGTCGATTACGATTTGCGACAATTATCATATGAAAACGCGTATTTAATCATAGTAAAAACGTTATATTCTTGTTATATTCTTTATTCTGCATCGATAGAATATAAAATCATAGAAATTGAACGATATTTCAAGTTTTCGTTTTTCGACGATACGCGTATATGAGCGAAAAATCGTATATACGATATGAAAGAATGTTAAAAACTTTGATTCCAATATAAAATAGATGTTTGATCTTATGAAATGCAATGTTCTGAAACGATTGGTAACATTTTTCTAACTGTGGCACAAGTATTAATAAAGATTTCACGATTTTATCTTCGCAAATACCGAAATGCGCGTATGTCGATTACGTTTTTCGACAATTATCATATGAAAACGCGTATTTAAACATAGTAAAAACGTTATATTCTTGTTATACTCTTTATTCTGCATCGATAGAATATAAAATCATTGAAATTGAACGAGATTTCAAGTTTTCGTTTTTCGAAGATACGCGTAAATGAGCGAAGAATCGTATATACGATATGAAAGAATGTTAAAAACTTTGATTCCATTATAAAATAGATGTTTGACCTTATGAAATGCAATGTTCTGAATTGATTGGTAACATTTTTCTAACTGTGGCATAAGTATTATTAAAGATTTCTCGATTTTATCTTCGCATGTACCGAAATTCGCTTATGTCGATTACGTTTTTGGACAATTATCATATGAAAACGCATATTTAAACAAAGAAAAAACGTTATATTCTTGTTATATTCTTTATTCTGCATCGATAGAATATAAAATCAATGAAATTGAACGAGATTTCAAGTTTTCGTTTTTCGACGATACGCGTATATGAGCGAAAAATCGTGTATAAGATATGAAAGAATGTTAAAAACTTTGATTCCAATATAAAATAGATGTTTGATCTTATGAAATGCAATGTTCTGAATCGATTGGTAACATTTTTCTAACTGTGGCACAAGTATTATTAAAGATTTCACGATTTTATCTTCGCATATTCCGAAATTCGCGTAATCGATTAAGTTTTTCGACAATTATCATATGAAAACGCGTATTTAAACATAGTAAGAACGTTATATTCTTGTTATATTCTTTATTCTGCATTGATAGAATATAAAATCATTGAAATTGAACGAGATTTCAAGATTTCGATTTTCGACGATACGCGTATATGAGCGAAAAATCGTATATACGATATGAAAGAATGTTAAAAACTTTGATTCCAATTTAAAATAGATGTTTAATCTTATGAAATGCAATGTTCTGTATCGATTGATAACATTTTTCTAACTGTGGCACAAGTATTATTAAAGATTTCACGTTTTTATCTTCGCATGTACGGAAATTCGCGTATGTCGATTATGTTTTTCGACAATTATCATATGAAAACGCGTATTTTAACATAGTAAAAACTTTATATTCTTGTTATATTCTTTATTCTGCATCGATAGTATATAAAATCAATGAAATTGAACGAGATTTCAAGTTTTCGTTTTTCGACGATACGCGTATATGAGCGAAAAATCGTATATAGGATATGAAAGAATGTTAAAAACTTTGATTCCAATTTAAAATAGATGTTTGATCTTATGAAATGCAATGTTGTGAATCGATTGGTAACATTTTTCTAACTGTGGCACAAGTATTATTAAAGATTTCACGATTTTATCTTCGCATATACCGAAATTCGCGTATGTCGATTACGTTTTTCGACAATTATCATATGAAAACGCGTATTTAAACATAGTAAAAACGTTATATTCTTGTTATATTCTTTATTCTGCATCGATAGAATATAAAATCATTGAAATTGAACGAGATTTCAAGTTTTCGTTTTTCGACGATACGCGTATATGAGCGAAAAATCGTATATACGATATGAAAGTATTTTAAAAACTTTGATTCCAATATAAATTAGATGTTTGATCTTATGAAATGCAATGTTCTGAATCGAATGGTAACATTTTTCTAACTGTGGCACAAGTATTATTAAAGATTTCACGATTTTATCTTCGCATATACCGAAATTTGCGTATGTCGATTACGTTTTTCGACAATTATCATATGAAAACGCGTATTTAAACATAGTAAAAACGTTATATTCTTGTTATACTCTTTATTCTGCATCGAAGGAATATAAAATCATTGAAATTGAACGAGATTTCAACTTTTCGTTTTTCGACGATACGCGTATATGAGCGAAAAATCGTATATGCGATATGAAAGAAAGTTAAAAACTTTGATTCCAATATAAAATAGATGTTTGATCTTATGAAATGCAATGTTCTGAATCGATTGGTAACATTTTTCTAACTGTGGCACAAGTATTATTAAAGATTTCACGATTTTATCTTCGCATATTCCGAAATTCGCGTATGTTGATTAGGTATTTCGACAATTATCATATGAAAACGCGTATTTAAACATAGTAAAAACGTTATATTCTTGTTATATTCTTTATTCTGCATCGATAGAATATAAAATCATTGAAATTGAACGAGATTTCAAGTTTTCGTTTTTCGACGATACGCGTATATGAGCGAAAAATCGTATATACGATATGAAAGTATTTTAAAAACTTTGATTCCAATATAAATTAGATGTTTGATCTTATGAAATGCAATGTTCTGAATCGAATGGTAACATTTTTCTAACTGTGGCACAAGTATTATTAAAGATTTCACGATTTTATCTTCGCATATACCGAAATTTGCGTATGTCGATTACGTTTTTCGACAATTATCATATGAAAACGCGTATTTAAACATAGTAAAAACGTTATATTCTTGTTATACTCTTTATTCTGCATCGAAGGAATATAAAATCATTGAAATTGAACGAGATTTCAACTTTTCGTTTTTCGACGATACGCGTATATGAGCGAAAAATCGTATATGCGATATGAAAGAATGTTAAAAACTTTGATTCCAATATAAAATAGATGTTTGATCTTATGAAATGCAATGTTCTGAATCGATTGGTAACATTTTTCTAACTGTGGCACAAGTATTATTAAAGATTTCACGATTTTATCTTCGCATATTCCGAAATTCGCGTATGTTGATTAGGTATTTCGACAATTATCATATGAAAACGCGTATTTAAACATAGTAAAAACGTTATATTCTTGTTATATTCTTTATTCTTTATCGATAGAATATAAAATCAATGAAATTGAACGAGATTTCAAGTTTTCGTTTTTCGACGATACGCGTATATGAGCGAAAAATCGTATATAAGATATGAAAGAATGTTAAAAACTTTGATTCCAATATAAAATAGATGTTTGATCTTATGAAATGCAATGTTCTGAATCGATTGGTAACATTTTTCTAACTGTGGCACAAGTATTATTAAAGATTTCACGATTTTATCTTCGCATATACCGAAATTCGCGTATGTCGATTACGTTTTTCGACAATTATCATATGAAAACGCGTATTTAAACATAGTGAAAACGTTATATTCTTGTTATATTCTTTATTCTGCATCGATAGAATATAAAATCATTGAAATTGAACGAGATTTCAAGTTATCGTTTTTCGACGATACGCGTATATGAGCGAAAAATCGTATATACGATATGAAAGAATGTTAAAAACTTTGATTCCAATATAAAATAGATGTTTGATCTTATGAAATGCAATGTTCTGAATCGATTGGTAACATTTTTCTAACTGTGGCACAAGTATTATTAAAGATTTCACGATTTTATCTTCGCATATACCGAAATTCGCGTATGTCGATTACGTTTTTCGACAATTATCATACGAAAACGCGTATTTAAACATAGTAAAAACTTTATATTCTTGTTATATTCTTTATTCTGCATCGATAGAATATAAAATCAATGAAATTGAACGAGTTTTCAAGTTTTCGTTTTTCGACGATACGCGTATATGAGCGAAAAATCGTATATAAGATATGAAAGAATGTTAAAAACTTTGATTCCAATATAAAATAGATGTTTGATCTTATGAAATGCAATGTTCTGAATCGATTGGTAACATTTTTCTAACTGTGGCACAAGTATTATTAAAGATTTCACGATTTTATCTTCGCATATTCCGAAATTCGCGTAAGTCGATTACGTTTTTCGACAATTATCATATGAAAACGCGTATTTAAACATAGCAAAAACGTTATATGCTTGTTATATTCTTTATTCTGCATCGATAGAATATAGAATCAATGAAATTGAACGAGATTTCAAGTTTTCGTTTTTCGACGATACGCGTATATGAGCGAAATATCGTATATACGACTTGAAAGAATGTTAAAAACTTTGATTCCAATTTAAAATAGATATTTAATCTTATGAAATGCAATGTTCTGAATCGATTGGTAACATTTTTCTAACTGTGGCACAAGTATTATTAAAGATTTCACGATTTTATCTTCGCATATTCCGAAATTCGCATATGTTGATTAGGTATTTCGACAATTATCATATGCAAACGCGTATTTAAACATAGTAAAAACTTTATATTCTTGTTATATTCTTTATTCTGCATCGATAGAATATAAAATCAATGAAATTGAACGAGATTTCAAGTTTTCGTTTTTCGACGATACGCGTATATGAGCGAAAAATTGTATATACGATATGAAAGAATGTTAAAAACTTTTATTCCAATATAAAATAGATGATTGATCTTATGAAATGCAATGATCTGAATCGATTGGTAACATTTTTCTAACTGTGGCACAAGTATTATTAAAGATTTCACGATTTTATCTTCGCATATTCCGAAATTCGCGTAAGTCGATTAGGTTTTTCGACAATTATCATATGAAAACGCGTATTTAAACGTAGCAAAAACGTTATATGCTTGTTATATTCTTTATTCTGCATCGATAGAATATAAAATCAATGAAATTGAACGAGTTTTCAAGTTTTCGTTTTTCGACGATACGCGTATATGAGCGAAATATCGTATATACGACTTGAAAGAATGTTAAAAACTTTGATTCGAATTTAAAATAGATGTTTAATCTTATGAAATGCAATGTTCTGCATCGATTGGTAACATTTTTCTAACTGTGGCACAAGTATTATTAAAGATTTCACGATTTTATCTTCGCATATACCGAAATTCGCGTATGTCGATTACGTTTTTCGACAATTATCATACGAAAACGCGTATTTAAACATAGTATAAACGTTATATTCTTGTTATATTCTATATTCTGCATCGATAGAATATAAAATCAATGAAATTGAACGAGATTTCAAGTTTTCGTTTTTCGACGATAGGCTTATATGAGCGAAAAATCGTATATACGATAAGAAAGAATGTTAAAAACTTTGATTCCAATATAAAATAGATGTTTGATCTTATGAAATGCAATGTTCTGAATCGATTGGTAACATTTTTCTAACTGTGGCACAAGAATTATTAAAGATTTCACGATTTTATCTTCGCATATACCGAAATTCGCGTATGTCGATTACGTTTTTCGAAAATTATCATACGAAAACGCGTATTTAAACATAGTAAAGACGTTTTATTCTTGTTATATTCTTTATGCTGCATCGATAGAATATAAAATCATTGAAATTGAACGAGATTTCAAGTTTTCGTTTTTCGACGATACGCGTATATGAGCGAAAAATCGTATATACGATATGAAAGAATGTTAAAAACTTTGATTCCAATATAAAATAGATGTTTCATCTTATGAAATGCAATGTTCTGAATCGATTGGTAACATTTTTCTAACTGTGGCACAAGTATTATTAAAGATTTCACGATTTTATCTTCGCATATACCGAAATTCGCGTATGTCGATTAAGTTTTTCGACAATTATCATACGAAAACGCGTATTTAAACATAGTATAAACGTTATATTCTTGTTATATTCTATATTCTGCATCGATAGAATATAAAATCATTGAAATTGAACGAGATTTCAAGTTTTCGTTTTTCGACGATACGCGTATATGAGCGAAAAATCGTATATACGATATGAAAGAATGTAAAAAACTTTGATTAAAATATAAAATAGGTGTTTGATCTTATGAAATGCAATGTTCTGAATCGATTGGTAACATTTTTCTAACTGTGGCACAAGTATTATTAAAGATTTCACGATTTTATCTTCGCATATTCCGAAATTCGCGTATGTTGATTAGGTATTTCGACAATTATCATATGAAAACGCGTATTTAAACATAGTAATAACGTTATATTCTTGTTATATTCTTTATTCTTTATCGATAGAATATAAAATCAAAGAAATTGAACGAGATTTCAAGTTTTCGTTTTTCGACGATACGCGTATATGAGCAAAAAATCGTATATACGATATGAAAGAATGTTAAAAACTTTTATTCCAATATAAAATAGATGATTGATCTTATGAAATGCAATGTTCTGAATCGATTGGTAACATTTTTCTAACTGTGGCACAATTATTATTAAAGATTTCACGATTTTATCTTCGCATATTCCGAAATTCGCGTAAGTCGATTACGTTTTTCGACAATTATCATATGAAAACGCGTATTTAAACGTAGCAAAAACGTTATATGCTTGTTATATTCTTTATTCTGCATCGATAGAATATAAAATCAATGAAATTGAACGAGTTTTCAAGTTTTCGTTTTTCGACGATACGCGTATATGAGCGAAATATCGTATATACGACTTGAAAGAATGTTAAAAACTTTGATTCCAATTTAAAATAGATGTTTAATCTTATGAAATGCAATGTTCTGCATCGATTGGTAACATTTTTCTAACTGTGGCACAAGTATTATTAAAGATTTCACGATTTTATCTTCGCATATACCGAAATTCGCGTATGTCGATTACGTTTTTCGACAATTATCATACGAAAACGCGTATTTAAACATAGTATAAACGTTATATTCTTGTTATATTCTATATTCTGCATCGATAGAATATAAAATCAATGAAATTGAACGAGATTTCAAGTTTTCGTTTTTCGACGATAGGCTTATATGAGCGAAAAATCGTATATACGATAAGAAAGAATGTTAAAAACTTTGATTCCAATATAAAATAGATGTTTGATCTTATGAAATGCAATGTTCTGAATCGATTGGTAACATTTTTCTAACTGTGGCACAAGAATTATTAAAGATTTCACGATTTTATCTTCGCATATACCGAAATTCGCGTATGTCGATTACGTTTTTCGAAAATTATCATACGAAAACGCGTATTTAAACATAGTAAAGACGTTTTATTCTTGTTATATTCTTTATTCTGCATCGATAGAATATAAAATCATTGAAATTGAACGAGATTTCAAGTTTTCGTTTTTCGACGATACGCGTATATGAGCGAAAAATCGTATGAACGATATGAAAGAATGTTAAAAACTTTGATTCCAATATAAAATAGATGTTTGATCTTATGAAATGCAATGTTCTGAATCGATTGGTAACATTTTTCTAACTGTGGCACAAGTATTATTAAAGATTTCACGATTTTATCTTCGCATATACCGAAATTCGCGTATGTCGATTACGTTTTTCGACAATTATCATACGAAAACGCGTATTTAAACATAGTATAAACGTTATATTCTTGTTATATTCTATATTCTGCATCGATAGAATATAAAATCATTGAAATTGAACAAGATTTCAAGTTTTCGTTTTTCGACGATACGCGTATATGAGCGAAAAATCGTATATACGATATGAAAGAATGTAAAAAACTTTGATTAAAATATAAAATAGATGTTTGATCTTATGAAATGCAATGTTCTGAATCGATTGGTAACATTTTTCTAACTGTGGCACAAGTATTATTAAAGATTTCACGATTTTATCTTCGCATATTCCGAAATTCGCGTATGTTGATTAGGTATTTCGACAATTATCATATGAAAACGCGTATTTAAACATAGTAAAAACGTTATATTCTTGTTATATTCTTTATTCTTTATCGATAGAATATAAAATCAATGAAATTGAACGAGATTTCAAATTTTCGTTTTTCGACGATACGCGTATATGAGCGAAAAATCGTATATATGATATGAAAGAATGTTAAAAACTTTGATTCCAATATAAAATAGATGTTTGATCTTATGAAATGCAATGTTCTGAATCGATTGGTAACATTTTTCTAACTGTGGCACAAGTATTATTAAAGATTTCACGATTTTATCTTCGCATATTCCGAAATTCGCGTATGTTGATTAGGTATTTCGACAATTATCATATGAAAACGCGTATTTAAACATAGTAATAACGTTATATTCTTGTTATATTCTTTATTCTTTATCGATAGAATATAAAATCAAAGAAATTGAACGAGATTTCAAGTTTTCGTTTTTCGACGATACGCGTATATGAGCAAAAAATCGTATATACGATATGAAAGAATGTTAAAAACTTTTATTCCAATATAAAATAGATGATTGATCTTATGAAATGCAATGTTCTGAATCGATTGGTAACATTTTTCTAACTGTGGCACAATTATTATTAAAGATTTCACGATTTTATCTTCGCATATTCCGAAATTCGCGTAAGTCGATTACGTTTTTCGACAATTATCATATGAAAACGCGTATTTAAACGTAGCAAAAACGTTATATGCTTGTTATATTCTTTATTCTGCATCGATAGAATATAAAATCAATGAAATTGAACGAGTTTTCAAGTTTTCGTTTTTCGACGATACGCGTATATGAGCGAAATATCGTATATACGACTTGAAAGAATGTTAAAAACTTTGATTCCAATTTAAAATAGATGTTTAATCTTATGAAATGCAATGTTCTGCATCGATTGGTAACATTTTTCTAACTGTGGCACAAGTATTATTAAAGATTTCACGATTTTATCTTCGCATATACCGAAATTCGCGTATGTCGATTACGTTTTTCGACAATTATCATACGAAAACGCGTATTTAAACATAGTATAAACGTTATATTCTTGTTATATTCTATATTCTGCATCGATAGAATATAAAATCAATGAAATTGAACGAGATTTCAAGTTTTCGTTTTTCGACGATACGCGTATATGAGCAAAAAATCGTATATACGATATGAAAGAATGTTAAAAACTTTTATTCCAATATAAAATAGATGATTGATCTTATGAAATGCAATGTTCTGAATCGATTGGTAACATTTTTCTAACTGTGGCACAATTATTATTAAAGATTTCACGATTTTATCTTCGCATATTCCGAAATTCGCGTAAGTCGATTACGTTTTTCGACAATTATCATATGAAAACGCGTATTTAAACGTAGCAAAAACGTTATATGCTTGTTATATTCTTTATTCTGCATCGATAGAATATAAAATCAATGAAATTGAACGAGTTTTCAAGTTTTCGTTTTTCGACGATACGCGTATATGAGCGAAATATCGTATATACGACTTGAAAGAATGTTAAAAACTTTGATTCCAATTTAAAATAGATGTTTAATCTTATGAAATGCAATGTTCTGCATCGATTGGTAACATTTTTCTAACTGTGGCACAAGTATTATTAAAGATTTCACGATTTTATCTTCGCATATACCGAAATTCGCGTATGTCGATTACGTTTTTCGACAATTATCATACGAAAACGCGTATTTAAACATAGTATAAACGTTATATTCTTGTTATATTCTATATTCTGCATCGATAGAATATAAAATCAATGAAATTGAACGAGATTTCAAGTTTTCGTTTTTCGACGATAGGCTTATATGAGCGAAAAATCGTATATACGATAAGAAAGAATGTTAAAAACTTTGATTCCAATATAAAATAGATGTTTGATCTTATGAAATGCAATGTTCTGAATCGATTGGTAACATTTTTCTAACTGTGGCACAAGAATTATTAAAGATTTCACGATTTTATCTTCGCATATACCGAAATTCGCGTATGTCGATTACGTTTTTCGAAAATTATCATACGAAAACGCGTATTTAAACATAGTAAAGACGTTTTATTCTTGTTACATTCTTTATTCTGCATCGATAGAATATAAAATCATTGAAATTGAACGAGATTTCAAGTTTTCGTTTTTCGACGATACGCGTATATGAGCGAAAAATCGTATATACGATATGAAAGAATGTTAAAAACTTTGATTCCAATATAAAATAGATGTTTGATCTTATGAAATGCAATGTTCTGAATCGATTGGTAACATTTTTCTAACTGTGGCACAAGTATTATTAAAGATTTCACGATTTTATCATCGCATATACCGAAATTCGCGTATGTCGATTACGTTTTTCGACAATTATCATACGAAAACGCGTATTTAAACATAGTATAAACGTTATATTCTTGTTATATTCTATATTCTGCATCGATAGAATATAAAATCATTGAAATTGAACGAGATTTCAAGTTTTCGTTTTTCGACGATACGCGTATATGAGCGAAAAATCGTATATACGATATGAAAGAATGTAAAAAACTTTGATTAAAATATAAAATAGATGTTTGATCTTATGAAATGCAATGTTCTGAATCGATTGGTAACATTTTTCTAACTGTGGCACAAGTATTATTAAAGATATCACGATTTTATCTTCGCATATTCCGAAATTCGCGTATGTTGATTAGGTATTTCGACAATTATCATATGAAAACGCGTATTTAAACATAGTAAAAACGTTATATTCTTGTTATATTCTTTATTCTTTATCGATAGAATATAAAATCAATGAAATTGAACGAGATTTCAAATTTTCGTTTTTCGACGATACGCGTATATGAGAGAAAAATCGTATATATGATATGAAAGAATGTTAAAAACTTTGATTCCAATATAAAATAGATGTTTGATCTTATGAAATGCAATGTTCTGAATCGATTGGTAACATTTTTCTAACTGTGGCACAAGTATTATTAAAGATTTCACGATTTTATCTTCGCATATTCCGAAATTCGCGTATGTTGATTAGGTATTTCGACAATTATCATATGAAAACGCGTATTTAAACATAGTAAAAACTTTATATTCTTGTTATATTCTTTATTCTGCATCGATAGTATATAAAATCAATGAAATTGAACGAGATTTCAACTTTTCGTTTTTCGACGATACGCGTATATGAGCGAAAGATCGTATATAGGATATGAAAGAATGTTAAAAACTTTGATTCCAATTTAAAAAAGATGTTTGATCTTATGAATTGCAAAGTTCTGAATCGATTGGTAACATTTTTCTAACTGTGGCACAAGTATTATTAAAGATTTCACGATTCTATCTTCGCATATACCGAAATTCGTTTATGTCGATTACGTTTTTCGAAAATTATTTTATGAAAACGCGTATTTAAACATAGTAAAAACGTTATATTCTTGTTATATTCTTTATTCTTTATCGATAGAATATAAAATCAATGAAATTGAACGAGATTTCAAGTTTTCGTTTTTCGACGATACGCGTATATGAGCAAAAAATCGTATATACGATATGAAAGCATGTTAAAAACTTTGATTCCAATTTAAAATAGATGTTTGATCTTATGAATTGCAAAGTTCTGAATCGATTGGTAACATTTTTCTAACTGTGGCACAAGTATTATTAAAGATTTCACTATTTTATCTTCGCATATACCGAAATTCGCGTATGTCGATTAGGTATTTCGACAATTATCATATGAAAACGCGTATTTAAACATAGTAAAAACGTTATATTCTTGTTATATTCTTTATTGTGCATCGATAGAATATAAAATCATTCAAATTGAACGAGATTTCAATTTTCGTTTTTCGACAATACGCGTATATGAGCGAAAAATCGTATATACGATATGAAAGAATGTTAAAAACTTTGATTACAATAAAAAATAGATGTTTGATCTTATGAAATGCAATGTTCTGAATCGATTGGTAACATTTTTCTAACTGTGGCACAAGTATTATTAAAGATTTCACGATTTTATATTCGCATATTCCGAAATTCGCGTATGTTGATTAGGTATTTCGACAATTATCATATGAAAACGCGTATTTAAACATAGTAAAAACGTTATATTCTTGTTATATTCTTTATTCTTTATCGATAGAATATAAAATCAATGAAATTGAACGAGATTTCAAGTTTTCGTTTTTCGACGATACGCGTATATGAGCAAAAAATCGTATATACGATATGAAAGATTGTTAAAAACTTTGATTCCAATATAAAATAGATGTTTGATCTTATGAAATGCAATGTTCTGAATCGATTGGTAACATTTTTCTAACTGTGGCACAATTATTATTAAAGATTTCACGATTTTATCTTCGCATATTCCGAAATTCGCGTAAGTCGATTACGTTTTTCGACAATTATCATTTGAAAACGCGTATTTAAACGTAGCAAAAACGTTATATGCTTGTTATATTCTTTATTCTGCATCGATAGAATATAAAATCAATGAAATTGAACGAGTTTTCAAGTTTTCGTTTTTCGACGATACGCGTATATGAGTGAAATATCGTATATACGACTTGAAAGAATGTTAAAAACTTTGATTCCAATTTAAAATAGATGTTTAATCTTATGAAATGCAATGTTCTGCATCGATTGGTAACATTTTTCTAACTGTGGCACAAGTATTATTAAAGATTTCACGATTTTATCTTCGCATATACCGAAATTCGCGTATGTCGATTACGTTTTTCGACAATTATCATACGAAAACGCGTATTTAAACATAGTATAAACGTTATATTCTTGTTATATTCTATATTCTGCATCGATAGAATATAAAATCAATGAAATTGAACGAGATTTCAAGTTTTCGTTTTTCGACGATAGGCTTATATGAGCGAAAAATCGTATATACGATAAGAAAGAATGTTAAAAACTTTGATTCCAATATAAAATAGATGTTCGATCTTATGAAATGCAATGTTCTGAATCGATTGGTAACATTTTTCTAACTGTGGCACAAGAATTATTAAAGATTTCACGATTTTATCTTCGCATATACCGAAATTCGCGTATGTCGATTACGTTTTTCGAAAATTATCATACGAAAACGCGTATTTAAACATAGTAAAGACGTTTTATTCTTGTTATATTCTTTATTCTGCATCGATAGAATATAAAATCATTGAAATTGAACGAGATTTCAAGTTTTCGTTTTTCGACGATACGCGTATATGAGCGAAAAATCGTATATACGATATGAAAGAATGTTAAAAACTTTGATTCCAATATAAAATAGATGTTTGATCTTATGAAATGCAATGTTCTGAATCGATTGGTAACATTTTTCTAACTGTGGCACAAGTATTATTAAAGATTTCACGATTTTATCATCGCATATACCGAAATTCGCGTATGTCGATTACGTTTTTCGACAATTATCATACGAAAACGCGTATTTAAACATAGTATAAACGTTATATTCTTGTTATATTCTATATTCTGCATCGATAGAATATAAAATCATTGAAATTGAACAAGATTTCAAGTTTTCGTTTTTCGACGATACGCGTATATGAGCGAAAAATCGTATATACGATATGAAAGAATGTAAAAAACTTTGATTAAAATATAAAATAGATGTTTGATCTTATGAAATGCAATGTTCTGAATCGATTGGTAACATTTTTCTAACTGTGGCACAAGTATTATTAAAGATTTCACGATTTTATCTTCGCATATTCCGAAATTCGCGTATGTTGATTAGGTATTTCGACAATTATCATATGAAAACGCGTATTTAAACATAGTAAAAACGTTATATTCTTGTTATATTCTTTATTCTTTATCGATAGAATATAAAATCAATGAAATTGAACGAGATTTCAAATTTTCGTTTTTCGACGATACGCGTATATGAGCGAAAAATCGTATATATGATATGAAAGAATGTTAAAAACTTTGATTCCAATATAAAATAGATGTTTGATCTTATGAAATGCAATGTTCTGAATCGATTGGTAACATTTTTCTAACTGTGGCACAAGTATTATTAAAGATTTCACGATTTTATCTTCGCATATTCCGAAATTCGCGTATGTTGATTAGGTATTTCGACAATTATCATATGAAAACGCGTATTTAAACATAGTAAAAACGTTATATTCTTGTTATATTCTTTATTCTTTATCGATAGAATATAAAATCAATGAAATTGAACGAGATTTCAAGTTTTCGTTTTTCGACGATACGCGTATATGAGCAAAAAATCGTATATACGATATGAAAGAATGTTAAAAACTATGATTCCAATAAAAAATAGATGTTTGATCTTATGAACTGCAATGTTCTAAATCGATTGGTAACGTTTTTCAAACTGTGGCACAAGTATTATTAAAGATTTCACGATTTTATCTTCGCATATTCCGAAATTCGCGTATGTTGATTAGGTATTTCGACAATTATCATATGAAAACGCGTATTTTAACATAGTAAAAACGTTATATTCTTGTTATATTCTTTATTCTTTATCGATAGAATATAAAATCAATGAAATTGAACGAGATTTCAAGTATTCGTTTTTCGACGATACGCGTATATGAGCAAAAAATCGTATATACGATATGAAAGAATGTTAAAAACTTTGATTCCAATATAAAATAGATGTTTGATCTTATGAAATGCAATGTTCTGAATCGATTGGTATCATTTTTCTAACTGTGGCGCAAGTATTATTAAAGATTTCACGATTTTATCTTCGCATATTCCGAAATTCGCGTATGTTGATTAGGAATTTCGACAATTATCATATGAAAACGCGTATTTAAACATAGTAAAAACGTTATATTCTTGTTATATTCTTTATTCTTTATCGATAGAATATAAAATCATTCAAATTGAACGAGATTTCAAATTTTCGTTTTTCGACGATACGCGTATATGAGCGAAAAATCGTATATACGATATGAAAGAATGTTAAAAACTTTGATTCAAATATAAAATAGATGTTTGATCTTATGAAATGCAATGTTTTGAATCGATTGGTAACATTTTCCTAACTGTGGCACAAGTATTATTAAAGATTTCACGATTTTATCTTCGCATATACCGAAATTCGCGTATGTCGATTACGTTTTTCGAAAATTATCATATGAAAACGCGTATTTAAACATAGTAAAAATGTTATATTCTTGTTATATTCTTTATTCTGCAACGATAGAATATAAAATCATTGAAATTGAACGAGAATTCAAGTTTTCGTTTTTCGACGATACGCGTATATGAGCAAAAAATCGTATATACGATATGAAAGAATGTTAAAAACTTTGATTCCAATATAAAATAGATGCTTGGTCTTATGAAATGCAATGTTCTGAGTCGATTGGTAACATTTTTCCTACTGTGGCACAAGTATTATTAAAGATTTCACGATTTTATCTTCGCATATACCGAAATTCGGGTATGTCGATTAGGTTTTTCGACAATTATCATATGAAAACGCGTATTTAAACATAGTAAAAACGTTATATTCTTGTTATATTCTTTATTGTGCATCGATAGAATATAAAATCATTCAA